>NW_009732230.1:0-88080 GCF_000703405.1 Apaloderma vittatum | reverse complement strand
TCTTTCCCTTGTATTTTTTCCTGTATAACACTTCAGAAGCAACATGCAAAAATGGCCCTGTCACAGGAGGTACATGTTTTCATTTTATTTCATCAGGTGACTGTCTTCTGAAGCATTTGAAGACTGCTTTTAGTTTATCACAGATATGTTACTGATTAATGTTACTTATTTCACAAATCTCTTTACCTTAAAAACTTTAGGGGGAAGTGAGTTTTACAAGTCATTTGCTGCAATCAGAGTTTCCACTGTGATTTGTATAATTCTCTGAAAGCATTTTCTGGAATACTGTGATTAAATAAAAACAACACCTATGATAAAAAAAAAAATCCTATAGTCTAAGACTTGCACTAATGCTTGCCAAGATATAGTCTAGTTTGTTTTACTTTTTTTGGTTCCGTCAACATGATATCTACCAATCCACCCACAGTTGTAACACCTGGCTGCTTTGAACCATGCTCACCTTACTGCTGATAACCTTCTAAGGGCATGATAGTGTTTTGAAGTCTTTGGATAGAGGAAAGGGAAGCTGATAGTAGTGTCAGATGAGGAGATGGAGCCCTGTGGGCCTAAGAGTGATGCAAGAGCATCCTACTGCCTACCTACAGGTGAGCCCATCCTTGTACCAAAATTGTGGCTTGGAGGTGGGGCTGGACTTACTCCCTAGCTGCACTGTCCACCTTCTGTTGTCTTTCGATGAGTGCTGTGTTTTTTGCAACATGGGAAAGGTGGATGAGGAATGGTGTGAGGTGTGGGCTGGAAATCAGAAGTATGAGCCATGTGCTGTACCGGCTAACTATGGCTGCCTAGTGGAGGGTGGTCTCTATACTGCTGTGAAGCTTTTCTACAGGTAGAGCTGTTGACACTGCTCCTAGAGGATGGATTTACACCAAGAGGTTCATAATTGCAGTTCTCTGTTCCAGTCATGCTGCTGAAGTAAAAGTGTGGCTCCAAAAGGTGCTAACAGCTGAAATTAGAACTTTGAAATGAGTATTTGTGGAAAGCTGTCTTCACTACTTAATAGTTCTCCCAACCCATCTCTCTACTGAGCACTATTCATTCAGTCCTACTTTTGTCATCTTGTGTGGTTTTTATCCAGCAAATCACTTTCCTTTCGATTTTGATTAATTGAATCTACTTTGTTGTACTTTGTGGAGAGCTGGTACCTTTTAGCAGAGGGGAAATGAATTACATAGATGAAAAGAGCAGGATATGGTCTTGGAGTCTCCTACCCCTCACTCTACATCCAGATAATGTCCAGGGATCCTGAACCTGAACTTAAATGCTCAGAAGTTCCTGCAGAGCTCTGGCATCCTGTCAGAGTAATTTATGTTAATACGATTTCTGGAGTTCCTCTATCTTATTCTTTTATGTCTCTGTGTTTGACAGTGCTTCACCTTCATTATCTTTAAAGATCAGCACTAAACTAGATATTTCCTTCCTGTTCCCTCTGTGAAGACCAAAACAAATAAATCACTTAGCTTCTTTGCTGTCTCTCTAGTCTCCTGACTGTGTTATTTTTAATCATTTTGACCTTGTAAACCCAGCAGCTTTTACAAGGATCTAAAGATACACTTAAGAGATTCCTCTGTACCAGTAATATATTTAAATGAAGTTATATTATTTTATTATACGTTGTCTTTTTTTTGGTCACAACTTTTAAAGTGTTTTCATGGCCTTATCATTATTTCAGCTAAGTGACTTTATATCTATCAAGGATAGAATTCAAGCTTTATGTCCATACATTGTTATCTCTGAACTTGAAAATGAAGTATGTTTTAGCATTTTTGAGTATTCATTAGATAGTAAATAAAAATTTATAATTGCCAATTTGAATAATCTATGTATTTCCACTGAGTTTAATGCACAGATATATTTTGGAATGATTTCCGTATGTTCATTATATCAGCTGAATATGAGATCTATCAGAGCCTCATAGTCATTATAGTTCTTTTTATCCAAGGGATTTATTGTGTTCTTCTGCT
The DNA here is from genome assembly GCF_000703405.1 of Apaloderma vittatum. Classification (NCBI taxonomy): domain Eukaryota; kingdom Metazoa; phylum Chordata; class Aves; order Trogoniformes; family Trogonidae; genus Apaloderma; species Apaloderma vittatum. Next base: position 86,098 of record NW_009732230.1, on the reverse strand, counting down.
GCTTTATCAGTTCAAAACAAAACTCTACTTTTGTATTCCACTATCACAGGCAATAAGCACAAGTGTCTGGATATACAACGTATTATATTTCAGCAAGGGGTGAAAACAAATTCCAGAGAGTTTAAATTCAATAAAATGTCGAAGGATTCAAACCTTGCTTGAAATGATGGCTGTAGTGTTTCTTAGACCAAAATATATTTAGTAGATTTTCACATTTTAAAAATTGCAATCTGAACATATTGTAAATGCATATTAATTTACAGCCTGAGAATTTATGGTCAAGAATTTTCCATGACATTTAATTTTCCACAAAGTAAAACCCAGCATTGCTGAAATATTTAAATTTTTGTGAGAAAAATATTAAAATTAAGTCATCATTTTTTCTTCTTTGAAGCTTTCAAATAATTATAATTCCGGAAATCTAGGAGTTTTATTTTTCCTAGGACTCTTCAAAGGAGACATGTGTCTTGTCACTAGTCTCTCTCTTCACACCTTTGGGAGAATGGCAATCTGTTGCAGGCTTTTCTAACCACTGGCAGCTCACAGTACTGGGAGAGCAGCAGTGGCCCCTGGTGTTATGTGGCTTTGGTGGCCCCCCGACAGGGTTTTAGACATGAACTGCCCAATAGATTTGCATAATGAATATTGAGTCATAGAATGATTTGGGTTGGAATGGACCTTAAAGATTGTATAATTCCAACCCCTCTGCCGTGAGCAGACATCTTCCACTAGACCAGATTGCTCAAAGCCTCATCCAACTTGGCCTTGAACACTTCCAAGGGGGTGACTTCTACAACTTTTCCAGACAACTTTTTCAAGTGCCTTCCCACCTTCACAGACAAAAAGTAAATTCTGCTAACATCTAATCTAAGTGTACTGTCTTTCAGTTTGAAATCATTACCCGTTGTCCTATCTTTACACTCCCTGTTAAAGAGTGCCTCTTCTTTACTGTAGGACACATTCAGGTACTGAAAGGTTCCTATAAAGTCTCCCTGGAGCCTTCACTTCTCCAGGCTGAACAGCTCCAACTGTCTCAGCCTGTCCTTGTAGAGGAGCTGCTCCAACCCCCTGATCACCTTTGTGACCCTCTTCTGCATTGGCTCGAACAGGTCTATGTCCTTGTGTTGGGGACCCCAGAGCTGGACACAGTACTGCAGGTGGGGTCTCACCAGAGTAGAGTAGAGGGAGAGACTCGTCTCCCTTGACCTGCTGCCCACAATTCTCTTGATGCAGCCCAGGATGTGGTTGGCTTACTGGTTTGCAAAAGCACAGCGCTGTCTCATGTTTTCATTCACCAACACCCCCAAGTCCTTCTCTGCAGGGCTGCTCTCAATCCACCTGTCATCCAACCTGTATTTGTGCTTGGGATTGCCTTGACCCACATGCACGTACCTATGCACCTCCTCTCTATGTCTGATGGAACTGTTCGTATATTGTGTTTAGGCAAATTACCGATGTATTGGAAAATAACATGCAAACTCAACACACAACCTTTCTTGACGCATGCCATCTTAGTGCATTAGATTACTGCACACTGGAAACATCCCTGGCTTTCAGTTAATTCCTAGCAGAAGTCAATGTGCTCTTTCACAAGGGAGATGTGGTGCTACCAATCTCAGTCTAGTTTTCTGGTATTATCAGTATATTTCCATGATAGTGAATTACAGCTAGCAACACATGCAAACTCTGGATCCACTTAAAAAACCCCACAAAATATACTAAAGCATTTTCTGAAGCAGAAATGGTAGTAGATTTGAGTAATAAAATGATGTCCTGACTCATCTCTAGTTAAGAGTGCAATTTATGAAAGGTATTAATGTTTAACAATGGGGAATAAGAACGAAGCAACAGCTATAATTTTTAAAAATAACCTCTGACTAACCATCTAGAGCAAATTGATCCACACCTCACTTCAGTCAAACTTTTAACAAGTTGGACAATAGTTAAAGTAATTACCTAGAAGAAAACCTGTTTTTATAAAATGTAGCTGGTGCTTCACAACACTAAAAATATCTGTTTCTTATCCAGTATGCATTTAATTGCTCTGAGCAAATGTTGATGCCTAAAAAGTAATATTTTCACTGATGTGACACAATGTAATAGATAAATAATATCCAAGGCACTATAAAATGCAAAGCAAATGTTAAAAAGGTTTCCTTTATTAGTATTTCTTATTAGCCAATAATTAACTCTTTCTTATTAATTTACTGGTCTTGTGAGATTGTTAAAAATTAATCATTAATGAGGAGCAAATGGCAGCCCCACAACAACACAGCTGTTTTGTGTTAAAGTAATTAAGTCTGTCTGCCTTCGTGATCACATAGTTGATACAAATTTTGAGCAACAATTCAGACATTGTTTCTAATAGTGTTGAGGTATAGTTGTGTTTACAAATCTTAGAGCCATACTACAGAGACAATGTAGGGAAAGTGTCATTTTGTATGAATTTCTTACAAAAAGGGGAAGTGGTGATGAAGATGTTTTTTCTAGTAGGCTCATCTAGATTTCAGAGAAAAAAAAGGCCTTTTTTCCCAACAAAATTCTTCATGCTTTTCCTTCTTTAGTGTAATTTCTTTAATAAAAGGCAAAATCATTTCAATAGGAGAGGCGGCAATTGTGGGTTTAATTTTATCTTTCTGGGGAACTGGAAAGTTAAACAGAACTTTTCTAATTTTCTTTGAATCCTTTAGTGGAAAATATCCACTTTGGCTTTGCCTAGGGTTGGCCTCAGGTAGCACACATACTGTGCTTGTATGCAAGTAAATTGTCAAAGTTTACCACGCATTTGGGCAAACACAGAATTAACCCACAGTTGCTAGCAAACTAGTGTTGTTTGCATAGATCCTGGCTTGGCTATATAGAGGGAAGACTGAGTATGTTTAGATTTTAGGTCAGTGACTGCATGGTACAGTTTTCAAGTGAAACTGATTTGGTAGCCATCGAACATCTAGGCCCAGGAGTTAGCAGTGCATGATATGCTCATCTGTTATTTTTAAGTTTCTGTCTGAGTCTCCCTTGGAAACAGTCATTTGTAAGAATTTAGCCATCGATGTGGGATAGAAGCAGGTGCAGAGCTCACAGCAACCGTACTATGAGTCAATACAAATTAAGGGTGTAAGACAGAGACTGAAAGCAAGAGGAAGCTTTCAGGGAGGGCATTCAGCTCAAAAAGGAGCCAAATATAGGGCAGGGGGTAGCGTGACAAGGAATTTGAAGTAGGGGAATGTCTTCAGCTGCTCCTGAGAAAGAAAAGGTAGGCACTGAAGGAAAAAAAATGCTGGAAAAATAGACATGAGTCAAAATGAAGCATACAACGGTAGCTTTCATAGACATGAATGGAAGCAATTACCAACAAAGTGAGAGACTATACCCATTTCCATGAAATAACAATTGTTGGTATTTTTTAAAATACTATGAATCAGAGCAGTTTTAATCTTCTGACAGACGTAGAATTCTTGTTATTAACATTGATAAAAAGATAAAATCTCTGTCAAAGCTCCCTGTATTTGGAGGGATGATGGAGTACTGTGCATTTGATATGTCATGTCTGGAAATAAATACAGTTATATACCATATAAACTACAACTAAAGCTAATGAGCTGTTTCTTTACCTGTTAGAAACCTTGAGAGCTTTCCTGCTTTGCATGGAAGATCATAATAGCTTCAGAGGATTTTATTTTCCTTTCTCCTGAAAAATAAAACCCTTCCATTATTTGAGTTTCAGATCAATCTTTGTCTCCTTTGTCCTTGCAAGAAACCCCTTGCCAATTTCACATGGAATTGGATGTCTGAAAGGACGAGTTGTTTTAATATATATAAGAACATTCCTGAAAATCCCTTTTAAATTGGAAAAAAATTTCCAATTTCTTTCAAGGAACTGGGCAACTGGGTTGGGACCCTTCTCCGAAGTCTTTTCAAATATTAGCTTGTTTTCCGAAGTGCCCTGTTTATAATAGTATAATTCACTTACAGATCTACTTTCTGCCTGTGTATTGAAACACTGGCTTCTGGGTTGCTCTCCCTCTACACCGTTATGTTTCACTGACAGATTAATCTTGGAAATCAGCATGAGAGGACTGGAGTGTTGCTAGTGGAAAAAGACCTGAACGTTCGTCTGATCACAACAGTTTTAGGTTTGCACATGCTGAAAATTCTAGCGTGTAGCTGACAAAACAGGGGCAGAAACTGAAAATGGCCCAGGATATAACTTTTTTTTTTTTTTTTTTGGCAAAAAGTTAGCCAGAACTTCTTCCAACCTCCAGCTTCCTTTTGAAGGAAGTCCTAAGACACCAGTTACTTCTTGTCCTTTCTCCCAGAACTTGTCTTCCCCTTTTCAGTCTTTGCTCTTCTGCAAATCAGTGTGTGTCATCCCCCCCACTTTTTTTTCCTCCCATCTCTTTTGCAAGAGAAAAAAAATGCTTTAACATTAAGGCAATTTTCAACATGAAGAAGTAGGCACAGTAGGCACATAGTGTCAATGAAAAGAGTGCATTGTTGTGATATAGAAGTGCTGACAAGAGCCTGCTTTACCTTTGTCAAAATGCCTGATTTTAGCAGTTCAATCCAGTATCACAAATCTATGATCTATACTGCCAAAAGACTCCTTTTAGAACAGTCTATAATAGAGCAGTCAAGCTTGTTAGGAAACGTGACTATTCCACTTACCACTGGAGGTTTTTCCAGTCTAACTTGACTGGTCTTCATCCACATGAACATTAAAATGCAAGAAAAAGATGTTGTTTGAATTCTTGACCATAGAACTAGATTAGATGAATTCAGTTTCATTCGCTAACACTAGATGCAAACAGGATGGCAATTATTATGCACCATTTTTTTGTTTATATGCAAGAAAGTGCTATGTTCTTTACTTTGGTGTCTATTGGAATAGCTTGCTTGCTTTAGTAAAAGATACTGGGCTTCTCTCTTCCTTTCAAGATCATTTATGAGAGTGCTTTTCTTCCTAAGGCATAGTCACTGAATACCAGTCCTGGTACTTTATGCATCCTGTGGGTATTGAATGCAGTTTATAATTTGTGTTGTGCTGTTTGACCTGGTAACATTTTTATTGCAGTGGTCTGGCACTGCCACAAGGACCAAATTGTAATGTACAGGAGAGGTGTCATTTCAGCTTTAGAGAATGAATAAAATAAATCCTTTCATTTTAGATGAAACGTAAGAGTAGTAACATGAAACAGCTTTATTTTCGAGGGTTGCTTGTCTCTTGGTGTAGAATGGCCAAATGAAATGATGCACGACATCAACACATCCCATGCTATGGTTCTGGGACATGGTTGGCCGCAGACAGCAGGGCTGCTTTCTGCTATGAGTTAGGAGCCTGTTCTGCAAGCAGCCACATCCCCACAGAGGATAGCTGGAGGAACATAATGGAGTTTGCAGTGTCCATTAACTTTTAAAGATCAAGAAGAGCAGAAACAAGCATTTCTCTCGGTTAAGCGTGCAAGCAGTGTCTGTGTGTAGCAGCTTTTCCTGCCAAAAAACCCAAGCTCCCCTCCTGTCCCTCAACCAACTATTTCTGAAGGGAAAGCAGAAGATTCCAGCTCAAACAAATTGGGGAGCACCCAAGCCATCTCCTGAATTCCTCTGCTATTGTCCTGCTTGCTCAATTAAGCCCTGATTAACTCATAAGCTGCTTTGAGGCAGGAACACTGTTATTTTACGACTCAACACAATATTTAGCTCAATAGAATAACAAACTTTTGGGGGGCTTTTTTCATTTTTTTGACCATAGCAAATAAATAATGCAATTAGCATTATGTTGTCTGTCAGATTGGTTCACAATATCCTGTGTCATATGTGGCAACCTGTACAGAGAAGTCAATGTATGGAAGGATTCTGGGAATGCACACAGAAGTAGCCTACAGTCACAAAAAGATGTATGTCCTTTCCCCTTAAGTTGATGACACCCCCATGTTCCCAATTTTGAGGACTGTGAGAGTTACTGGACCATATCAGGAGTCACATACTTTGAACTATGACTGAGGAAGGGAAATGGAAACAGAGTTCAGAACTTCTGCTTTTCCTACTAAGAATTTAACTATTTTTATGGTGATGTAAATGAAATGGAAAATAGTTAGCTGTTTTATGTAAAAACGTCTGTTGCCTTTGTCTTAGGCTTTTAGCTACCTGTCCTTGAAACCTACAGAATGTGTGTTCATTTAGGTTTGGTGCTCTAAATCTGTGCTGACAGCTGTAAATTTAGGCTAATAAATGAATTACACAGGTAAGGAAAACAAGCACAATCTCCTCAGAGGCTGTATAACCCACGTAGCTAATGCTATCAAGAAAACACTGATCAGACACCAGCTGATTGATTTTCCCCCTAGGTAGGTATTAAGCTGTGCAGCTGATGAAATTGTAACTACTCATGTTTCTCTATCCTTCATTTTTCATTTTATTAGATTTAACCTTTTTGCTATACCGTATCTTTTCTGCAAAAGCAAGCCTCCTAGAAAAAAGCAGAAACAGCCTTCCCTTTCTGTCTGTGGTCTTTAGGCACAAGCAGTAAAATTCCTTGAAAACATTGTGAGCTCTTGCTTTTGGCCAGGAGGAGCACTTGTGGCACAGCTGCGGTGCAAAGAAAGCAGCAGTAACTCTGGCTCTCGGTCCATCCTCCCCTGTTCTGTCTCAGTGGCACACCCATGCCAGTGGGGTACATGAGGCTGTGATGTCTTGCAGGGACAAAATTCTGTTTATAGCAGTAGCTGTGAATCATCCTACAAGGAAGCAGTAATTAAGGAAGGCTTGGGGGACTGTCAAAGTTATGCTGGGCTGCATGGAAAAACGACACTGGAGACTAACTGGAGAGCAGCAGAGGGCACTGGTGATTTAAACTCATCCTGGTTGTTAAACACTCTGCAGTTTCTTTTCTGTACCGCTGTATTACCCTGAATCTCACCTAAAATCCCATCTGCTAATGTGAATGTATATGTAATGGGCCTAATTTTCCTCTTATATTCTCTAGTGAAAATCAAGAGCGACTCCAATGATGACAAGCATTAGAGAGCAGAAAGCGAGAGTGGCTTATAGTGTATTATCTGGGAATGAGAACAGGGAAAAAGAACCACAAGAAATTTTTGTGCTTGTTTATAGAAGCTTAAAAGGTTCACAGAATAGATTACCTCAGGGAAACTATTTCTTAGTTTCTTAGTGAAAAATATTGAATGATGCAATCAAAGAGTTTTCCAAAGCTTAACATAACTTTGTATGTGTTTAGGGTTAAAAAAAATTGGCAGTTTCTAACATTCTTTACAGTCTTATAGCTAATATACCCTGATTCATCAAGGACAGCAGAAAAAAGAAAAGGTATTTCACAAGCTAGTCTGTAGTTTACCAATGCTAAAGTGAGGCTTTAAAATTGGCAACTTTTGTATGGTTTATAGTGAAATACATGCCTCAAATATTCTGAAGCTCTGCACCCTTCAGTGTTTCATTTAGCGTGGTGTTTTTGACATGTCTTTCTTTACACACAGTTCAGCTGTGCAGCTGAAGCACTCACCAAATTCAGCAGAGCTAGCAGTATGTTATTATATACTTCTGCCCATAGTTACCACTTGTTTTCTCCTACCAATCTTATTTTCTTCTTCCTTTTTTACCCCTCTATGTTATTTACAAGTCTGATCTAAATTTCTGCTTGAGTCACATTCTGATCCAGGGGCTTCACCTAAATAAATTATAATATCCATTATAATTTAAGATGGTAGGCATCAGAGGACAGAGCTACCAAATGACTATCAGTAATGTGGTATCAAAACTAACCATCAAGGTGAAGATCTCTGCACCACTTTGTTGGCACTGAACAATTTTAAAATGCTGACAGCTTTGCAGAGAGCTTTCCTTTTAATTGCCTTCTGCCAGGCAAAAGCATTACACTGCTTCTGGCAGCTTTATGCTTCCAGATGTCCAGATCTCTCATGATATCCTGAAGCTGAGGCATCAGAGTTCTACACTTCTGTTACTGAGTTGTGCTGCTGAATCTCTGGAGTAAGAGCGCGTTACTGAGCTGATCTCTAGGTGTGCGTAAGTCATTATTCTCTTCACTATTTACCCGCAACTTATGGGTAGAAGAAAACATAGATCTCTGGAGAGGTACCAGATCAGAGTGTCTTCAGGGGACAGCACAAAATTTTTAAGTGCTATGTATCGTTTGGTGCTCTTCTATCTCTGTGAGATGAAGGGAAGTAAACTTACAAAATTCAGAACATTGCTTCTTAAAATTATTTTGTTTACTCACTTCCTAGCACAAAATATTCCATAATTCACCAGAACCGGTATCTCAGAAAATTGACCTTTTTTACATTTTAATATTTCCAAATGGTCTGGCAATTTACAGATATTTAAATACAACTGTTCCTGTTAATTCTTAGCTTATATTTTGTTTGTATATTGTCAATGTTTAAATCTGCACACTCTTCTTTTAGTCCTCATTTCTATGAAAATTGATGAAACAACCGTTCTGTAAACAATGTAATTGATAAGAAAATGCCTAAGAATAACCAACAATAAAAAGAGGGTAAAAACCCCCAAGCCCAACATCTGATGTGAATAAATATTTACTTTGAGGTTAACAAATTGCATTCGCTTTCTTTAGCCATTGATGTTCCTAAAACACTTTTATCCTCTACAGCAATTTTTTATAGCTGAGTTATTATGAATGTGCTTTATTGTTTGTTTTCAGGTTTGCTGTAAACAATTGTTGGTATGCATGGGCATTGGATTTGGCTCTGAGGAACAACTTAAGCCCTCTGCAGTTCTGAGTGTCCTGCTGATGGAGGCTGGATGAGTAATTCAAAGTGGTTTTGATTTCAGGAGGAGCCAAAATGACATAATCTGGGGTTTTTAATTTAGCACTATGACACAGAAGCTCAGAAGCTTCATAGCTACTGGCAGGTTTCTGCAGGTTTTAGCTGGTTTAAAATGCTTGTTTTGAATTGATAGGTTTTTTTCGATTTGAGAGAAATATGAATAATACCAGGATAGACCCATCTCATTTACTGTGAGGTGTGAATAAATAATGTTCATAACATTAGGAATTAATTTTGACATTTTTTGTTAGTTTTTTTTGATTGATTGGATTTTGCTTTTGTGGAGTTTTTTTTGTTGTTGTTTATTGGTTTCTAGGGATTAGGAGCATCAATTAAAGCCCTGCTATCATCTTGTTTGTGAATTAATGGAATTAGAAAGTTTTCTAATCATATCTGCCTGGCTGCAAAAACTAAGCAATTAACATGTTTATGATGGTCCTTTAGCTTCAGCAGAGGTGTTATTTGCTTTACTTTTTGTCAGTCTAGAAGCATAAATGTGTGTGACTTAATGTACAACATGTCAGCAAAAAAAAAAAGAGCTCCTTTTGTAAAACCATATATTAACCATTGGTAGTGTGGCTTTAGGACATACCTCTTCACTGTTAAGCAATTAATTCTTGTGATTGAGTACATTAACAGTAATTCTTATCATGGATGGCCCTGAATGATATTATATGAAGTGCTCTTTTAGCTGCCAAACCTCAAACTGATGTCATCCATGTATGCTCTCAGCCTAGGATGTCCCACTTGGTGATAAGAGACATATATTGGAAAAATTAATCACTTATTGATTGCTTATGGCTTATTTGGATTGTTCTATTTAACTTTGCATTACTGCTCTAGGTGCACAGTAATTTCTATGACACTTGATTATTGTTGTACTTTCTTTTTTTCATCTCCTGCCCATTCTGGTTTTAAGCATCTTTTTTGAAGGTGTTTTCTTTCTCTAAAAATATGTAAAAGTCATACAGCCTGTTCAATAGATTTGCATGTGGTTTACACTTGTCTGAATAAGCCGACTTTAGAGATATCTGTAAGGTTCTGTTACTTCTAACTCTCCCTAAATGTACTCTTTCACATATCTAGAAGGATAAAATGGATTCTCTTCCTTTCAGGGCATTTTAAATAGTTTTCCTCACGTTAGTTTCCTTGCTTTGTAGAAGACAGTATAGCTTTAACACTCAGAGACATGCTTTTATTTACAGAAATGAATGTTAGTTTTATTTCTAAGTGACTGCATATGATATAGAGTTGATAGGAAGACCATATCTCTCTGCAATGCCAACCTCAATAACTTTTAAATAAAAATGAACAGGGTAGCTGCAATTTAAAATTAAGTATTTCCTCCGTTGGTTTGCTATTGAAAATTGATTGCTTAAGATTTTAAAGAATCTTCTGAAATCCACAGAAGCACACTAGTTGCAGAATTACCTAACATGAATCTTGTACTATTATAAAGTCATGTTTGTATCTATTGTAATTTTAAAACCTAATTGGATTGAGAGAAGACTGGGTATTTAAATACTTTAGTGTACATAGCTGAGAGCTATAGCCATTTTCTAAAAATCATTCAACACTGCCCCCCCTCCAAAAAAAAAAAAGTTGATGCGAAAGTTCAATTTCAGTGATTGATTCACTTCAGGTCGTACTTTTTGTTTTGGATTTATTGATTTAAACTCTTACAACTGCTCAATACCTCTTAGTTTTACACATTGACAACTATGAGCCCAGCATATGAACAGCGTGGGAGTATTGACTAAATGCTATAAAAAATGTAAAATCTTTCGGTTTGTTTGTTCATGTGCCCTATCCTTCCCTTTGCTCCCACAATAAACAATTCTTCTAATTTTAGGGAGGCTGTTTTGGCTATGATAATTTAGCATGTAAAGGATAAATACATCTAAACATTTAAAAAAAAAGTAGGCATTTGGTATCTTACATTTCGTGTGTTGAGCTCTATCTTACTTTACTCCTTTTGGGCTTTTCCTCTTCCATCTCCATGATTCAGAGGTTTCCCCTCCCATTCTTTTCCCCGTTTTTAAAGAAGGCTCCCTCCCAGTTTTCTTAACCCTCTAAAACAGTTTATCAGTCCCTCTCCATTTTCACTCTGACACCTAGCACACACACTCTTTTCTCATTGCCTCACTGTCTCTCTCCAGCATGAGTACTGTGTTCAGTTCTGGGCATTGCAGGATAAAAAGACATTGAGGTACTGGAACATGTCCAGAGAAGGGCAACAAAACTGATGAAGAGTCTGGAGAAGATGTCTTATGAGGAATGGCTAAGGGAACTGAGATTGTTTAATCTGGAGAAGAGGAGACTGAAAGGAAACCTTGTCACCCTCTACAACCACCTGAAAGGAGGTTGTAGGAAGGTAGGGTTCAGTCTCTTCTCCCAAGTAACAAGTGGTAAGAGTAGAAGAAATGGGCTCAAGTTGCACCAGAAGAGGTTTAGACTGGCTGTTAGGAAAAATTTCTTTAATGAAAGTGTGGTGAAGCACTGGAGTAGGCTGCCCCGGGGAGTGGTTGAGTCATCATCTCTGGAGGTGTTCAAAAAATGTGTAGACGTGGCACTTGGGGACATGGTTTAATGGTCATGGAAGTGTTGTGTTGACAGTTGGACTCGATGGTATTAGTGGTCTTTTCCAACCTTAATGATTCTAGGATTCTGTGATTCTCTCTCTCACAGAGAATTTTGTACTTGTAATTTTCCACCCCAGTTTTCATACAAGCTTCATAGCCAATACCTTGGTTACGTGTCTTTTTACTCCTGTTTCTTCATTTGGCATTGATTTGAGGTGTTGAGCATATCCTTTTCCTACTTTGCATCTTTATCCATGTTCTCTTTCTTTGCATTGGTCCCAATTACCTATCAAATCCCAGCTGACCTGTATGCAAGCAGAGGTCACAGCTGGGGCTCTTGTCCTTCAGTCAGGACTAGAAACTGACAAGATTGCAGCTGGCTCAACCTTCATCAGAACTTACTAAGTATGCAGCTATTTTTTTTCCAGAATGGCTTGCATAACCCTCTTTAACTTGTCTCTGAAATTCTTACTTGTGTATAATGTCTATATAAAAACAATCCTGAAAACAATTCAACTCTTGGTTTGCTGTGACATCGTCAGAAATTCAGTCTTTGTCTTCCTTGATTTTCCCTTGCTTTAAATTTCCATTTTAATGTAGTTGAAGGCAGGGATCATTTATTTTCTGTCTTAGTATACATCAAATAGACCATAATTAGGGCTGCTAGATAGAATGATAGCATAAGTAATACACCCATGTGTATCTCTCATATTAAAAACATTTAAGACATGGGTAAAGATACTGAGATAAGAGTGGTGAGATAAGGCATCTATTGAAATTAGTCCTTTGATTTACAGTATTTGCTGAAGTTTTGATTAGCCAACAGAATAGAAAGACTTCGGGGATCTCTGAAATCTCTAAGCCATTTCACTCTGAATTAATAGCTTTTAGGATGATATGTTTTTTCTTTTTTTTTTTTTTTAACACTAATGAAGATTATAATTTCTGCTGGATTTTCTCAGATATTTAACACAACCAGAATACCTGCGTTGCCAGTGTTATATGCCACAGAGTTCGTTTTAGAAAACAAACAAGCCCAGTTCCCTAAATCCAATGTCTACCTGCCTAGAAATTGCAGTCTTTGTGGTTTTTCATTATAGCACATTAAAAAGTGATTTGAATGGACACATCAAGATTCCTAACACTTAATGTTTTTAAGCTTATGAAGAGTGTAACTGGATTAATCTTTGTTCCTGGTGTTACACTGGGACCTGCTAACATGACCCATACTTCTATTAGCTTTGTTAGACTTATAAGACTGTCAGTAAATTTGAAGCAGGTGTTCTCTAAGCAATAGTATGCTTTTTCCATATTTTCAGACTGTTTACAATATGAAAACATATTTCAGTCTGAATATGAAGTACACAGATTATTCTTCATAAATTTTGACTTTGTTTGAATTCCATGGGAAACATAACACAAATAATAATCCATGAGACTAGTAAAATTCTGTAACCTAGCCATGATTTTTTCTTTTTGGTGAATAATATCGAGATGCTTTTCTATATAATGCTGGGAAATAATAATAAATTTTACAGTCTTGATTTTAGAAGGATATGAAGCTACTTCTAGTGCCTATATTATATAGAGAGTGAAGTAAGGTGTCAGAACTGTCCTCAGTGATAACTTTTAATGTACTTCTTGGATTATGGGTAAGATTGTGTAGTTTGACTCTGTGTCTTCTGATGTCTAGATTTTGCAGATTTTTTCCTAAAACTATTTAAGATTTTTTTAATATCCTTTTAATCTCCTGCTTTCTTGACATTTAGTTTGCCCATTAACAGAGTACCCTTTTTTAAAACATTTGCGCTTTACGTAAAATTTGTTTGTACACCTCTTCTGTCATAAAGTAGACAGAAGTAGACTGTAGACCTGTTTTGAGGTCATGAAAGACTACCACCCTTTCTTTTTTACATTTCCTTAATACTACTGTCGGCAGAATGCAGTATCTATAGAAGAGCTTACAACCTAACATTCTTTGTAACATATAAATAGGAGTCAACAGGATGAAAGCATGATTAATATTACTGTATTTGTAGATAACTGTAACTTAGCATGCAGCAGATGAGAAGGAGAAGGAAGAAAGGGAATTTAACCACATTTCTTTCTGCCAGTTGAAGGTGTATCACTAGATCTATGAAGGCCTGGGAAACGAATTTTTAAAATGCTGAAAGCTCCATCAATTACAGGTCTAGTGTAATTAATGTTGACATATATAGCTGCAATTTAGTGCTCCTCAGCAAGAAGGAAGGAGACATGCAGTGACTTACAAGGTAGAGGACCAATTGTGATCTACAAAACAACAAGAGTGAATTGATCTAAGCTGAATAAATTGCAAAAGTTAGTTTTAAAAACTCGAGCTGTTACTTAATTTTACAAAAGGCAAGAATAACTTTATAATTAATAGGAATTTTTGTGTTTATAAATGAAAATAATAGTACTCAGGATGGTAATAAGACCACCACATGGATTATAGAATGTCTTTGAGCTGTCACTGTCACATGGTGATAAAGTTGGCTCATGGTTGTATTGAATGAGATGAATATCCAACACATTTGTGTAAGATCCAGGCAGAATAGGTACACAGATTTCTACTAAGTCTTGTGTGCCAAAAAATTGAATTTAGGCTGAAAGGAATCTAGAGTGGAACTGCTATAATCACTGAACTATGTCTACATAAAAAATAGAAGATATCGACATCGGTTGAGGGGAAAGAAAAGCCCAGGGTAGTTGCCATGTATATTGAGATGTAAGGTGTAAACCTGAGAAGAAGAAAACGAAAAAGCAAAACTAGCAGTAAAGAATTTGTGATAAGAATTAGAATAACATTTCTGACCTCAGACTTAGAGTGGAATAACAGTAGAAAAAGTAGCATGAAAAAAAATATTTAGGTAATGCCAGTCAGTTTGTGAAAGTGATTATATATGACTCTTTTGCTTTTGATCGCTTTTCAGTGACCCTAGACATTTACCTTGCATACTGTTTTCATATTTCTGAGTACTTTAGGTATGGGAGAAGCAATTATAATACTGGAGACAGAGTAGATTATTTCTTTCCTAGCCTTTACTTGCTTGAGATTGATGCAGAGTCCTCATGGTGCACCTGCACTTCCAGGCTTAAAAAGGCACTCTTGTGGTGAAAAAAGATTTTGTTTGTTTATTTACCCGCTAATTTTGCTTTGGCCAGAAGCAGCTGTTTGGAACAAGAGTCTTTTTTAACGAACACATTACTTGGAAAAGAAGGCAGATGGGATCAGGAGGAAGAGGAGAGAGAGGCCTAGACAAGACTTTCTTTTGTGGAAAGGAAAAGGAAGCAGAGAAGTCCTTGTGTTGGGTCAGATGATGCTGGCAGGCACACCTTTTGAAATATGGGTCTAGGCTGGATGGCATCTGGAAGTGTTCCCTTGGTTTGTGTTAGCAATGTTACGATATGTTTGTCCTGAATGAAGTTTGACAAAACAGATTTACAGAGCTCTGGGAACAAAATAACTGCATCAGGAGGCAGGAAACACTTTCCTTGTGGACAAAATGATAGCAGTTGCTGAGGAGCAGTACTTGTTTCCTAGTTTCCTTCTAAGTTACTAAATACTGGCTGTGGCTGGAGGCAAGACATTGGGCTTGAAGTGTAAATGGTGCAATTTAGTACAGGAAGTCCTATTAGTCAATTTAACCTTATATTGAAGCACTACAAAAACACATAAGAACATATTATTTCACAGAAAAAAAAGGGGAGAAAGTGTTCTGCTGTAGTGAATCTTGTATAGTAAGCAGAAAATAAAATATTGCATAATGATCTGGATTTGTGCATTAGAAATCCATAAGTAGTTTGAGGAAATGTAAATAAATTTGATACACACTTCCATTACCACTGAGCAAGTGCTTAGCTCTGAAAGATTTGTTTAAGGGCATTAAAATAGCAAACCACTCTTTGGTGCAGTATAAACTGGGTTTACCTAGGTCTAAGATTACAATGTCCAGTGGGTGAGCTGGATATATGTTGCCTTCTTGTAATGTGTCTAAGCGGCATTAGATAGTGGGGGTTAGGTAACCCATATACAGTGTATGGCTTTTTAAAGATCCATTACCTACTAGTTACTCCTGTGTAGAGTGTGCTCTTAAAATATTATTTTGTATACTAATTGCACTGAATGGGCTAGTGTAACACATTCATGTTATTAAAGTTAATGACCCATTGCATTAGTAGTGATAGTAAAGAAAATCTGAAGGCAAATTTCCTGTTTTAATTGGAGACTGTATGGTTGAAGGGAGGTTAGTATCATTTTGCTGAAACTGGTGATATCTGCAGGGCTAAGAAGATTTAGATAAACCATCTGTGTTTTGCACATTAGTAAATCTTATGTGCTTGTTACATTTTCATGAAATCGGTACTTCAAGTGCAATTTTTAATTTGCTGTGTTCAATCACTTTCGAGTAAAAAGCTGATTTTTTTTTTGCTTAGAGCTAGTTTCTTCTGTACAAAGGAGGAATAGCAACTCTTGACTGAGGTTTGGGATACAGTAAAAACTTGATAGATAGTCATATGGACATGAGATTTCTCTTCTGCCCACTGAAATACTGTTCTGCATTTATATTCATGGTGTCTCCAGGGTGCACCTCTGTCCAAAGCCCAGTGAAGCACAGTACTGAATCAGGGCAGGGCTTCCTCTGATGTCGGTGACTCATGATTGGCTGCTTTTTAAAGCCTGGGAAGCTGATTTTATTCAATCTCAGACTGTTTACCTTTTGCAAACATTCAGTGTGAGCATTATAAGCTGCAAGTTTAGTGGTAAAAAGAGTATGTGAGATATGGCAACTTGCATTATCTGAGAGCATTAGCCAGTTTGCACATTCCTATTCATGGCAGCCTGACTCCTATCTGGACCAAACTTTTCTTTCTCCTGGTTCATTTGTTGGTGATGCTCTGAGTTCAGGCAGTTTCTGCTGTTTTGTGGCATCGCCCTTATTGCATCTTGGCTTCAGGCTTTTCAGAGCAAACTCTGCTTTATCCTATTCTTCATGAACGACTGAGCTTTTTTAGTTAACTGTGAAAAGGGAGGGAACGAGTGGATGTAGCACATGTTTCTGTGTTTCCAACGCTTTCTCTGTCCCATTAGAAAGGCTCTCAAGGAGCACATTGTGCTATCTTGGCATAAAGGGCAGATTGATGCCTTTCTGTGAATGCTTCATTCTGTAACAGCTCCTTGATTGTTAGTTGAAGGTGTCTCTTTCTATAATGGCCCTGTCTGATTTGAAGCCAGCTGCGGCATGAGAGGCTCTGTTGGTCACCACCTTTTCGTTTACGGTCTCGGATGAGACCCAGTTCCCATGACACTGTAGCTGGAGTCAGCTTGAGAGGGCTGGGTATGCATGTGAGGTTTTCCCTGGATGAATTCAAACCTTCTTCATTGCCAAAACAGTCTTGCAAGTTTCTTAACATATTTGTTAACACTTTGCCTAATGATTTCCAGGGAGTTAGATATATAGAGAGGAAGGAGTTTCACTGACTTTTTTAGAACTACCATTATATAACACTTTGTTCTGTGATAGTGTGGTAGCTGGAGAGATTTTTAGTATCCCTGAATGGGTTAGACATATTCTAAATGTTGATGACATTCTTTTTCCAATGTGTTATTTTCAATATGCCAGTTTAACACATAGGTTGTGCTTCATTTCTATTACATAATAATTCCGGGTGCATGCATCATTTTAAATACTCCAATAGATGAGGCTTACGATTATATCATGCCTTAATCTCTCCTCCTTTATTTTTAATCTCAAAATCACAGAATGTTAGCTGTGGGAAGAGACCTTGAAAGATCATCTAGTCTAATCCCCTTGTCGTAGTTGAATCACCTAGAGTAGGTCACTCAGGAATGGGTCCAGGCAGGTTTTGAATGTCTCCAGAGAAGGAGACTCCACAACCTCCCTGGGCAGCCTGTTCCAGTGCTCCACCACCCTCACAGTGAAAAAGTTCTTCCTAAAGTTTTTGTGGAGCCTCCTACGCTCCACTGCCCCTTGTCCTATTACTGGGCACCACTGTGAAGAGACTAGTACCTTCCATATACCAATATAGGCTAGGGACTGACCTGTTGGAGAGCAGTCAGGGGAAAGGAGACTGGGGGTGCTAGTGGACAGCAGGATGCCCATGAGCCAGCAATGTGCCCTCATGGCCAAGAAGGCCAATGGCATCCTGGGGTGTATTAGAAGGGGGGTAGCTAGTAGGTCGAGAGAGGTCCTCCTGCCCCTCTACTCTGCCCTGGTGAGGCCACATCTGGAATGTTGTGTCCAGTTCTGGGCCTCTCAGTTCAATAAGGACAGGGAACTGCTGGAGAGAGTCCAGCGCAGAGCCACAAAGATGATGAAGGGAGTGAAACATGCCCCTTATGAGGAAAGGCTGAGGAAGCTGGATCTCTCTAGCTTGGAGAAGAGGAGGCTGAGGGGTGACCTCATTAATGTTTATAAATATGTAAAGGGTAGGTGTCAGCAGGACAGAGCCAGGCTCTTCTCAGTGATGTCCAATGACAGGACAAGGAGCAATGGGTGCAAGCTGAAGCACAGGAGGTTCTATGTAAACACAAGGAAAAACTTTTTCACTCTGAGAGTGACAGAGCCCTGGCACAGGCTGCCCAGGGAGGTTATGGAGTCTCCTTCTCTGGAGTCATTCAAAACCCTCTGAACATATTCCTGTCTGACCTACACTGGGTGATCCTTCTCTCCCAAGGGGCTTGAACTAGATGATCTTTCGAGGTCCCTTCCCACCCCTAACATTTTCTGATTCTGTGAAAACCAGTTTGCTTCAATAATAGCTTTTGAATTATGTTTTTCAGCAATTATCAATGCAAGTAGTAGAATTTTAAGGCCTATTTCTTAAATCATAGAATCATAGAGTATTTTGGATTGTAAGAGACCTTATATATCCTCTAGTTCCAACCCCACTGACATTGGTAGGGACGTCTTCTACCAGACCGGGTTACTCAAAGACCCATCCAGCGTGGTTCTGAAGACCTCCAGGGAGGGGACATCCACACCTTCTCCAGGCAACCTGCTCCAGTGCCTTGCCACCCTCACAATGAAGTATTTCTTCCTAGCATCTAATGCAAATCTACTCTCTCAGCTGGAAAACATTACTCATCATCCTATCACTACCCTCCATTATAAAGAGCCTCTCCCCTTCTTTCCTGTAGGCCACCTTCAAGTACTGGAAGGCTGCTGTAAGGTCTCCCTGGAGCCTTCTCTTTTCCAGGCTGAACAGCTCCAGCTCTTTCTTCCTGTCGTCATGAGGGAGGTGCTCTAGCCCTCTGATCATCTTCATGGCCCTGCCGTGGACCCACTCCAACACAGAATCACAGAATCACAGAATCACAGGATCACAGAATGTTAGGGGTTGGAAGGGACCTCTGAAGATCATCTAGTCCAACCTTCACCCCAGCATACCTAACCACTACACCATAGCCTCAAGTGCTAGATCTACTTTTTTTTTTAAACACGTCCCTGTCCTTCTTATGTTGAGGGCTCCAGAGCTGGACAGAGTACTCAAGGTTGTGTCTCACAAGAGCAGAGCAGAGGAGACTCACCTCCCTCAACCTGCTGGTCACATTTCTTTTGATACAGCCCAGGATGCAATTGGCTTTCTGGTCTGCAAGCAGACATTGCTGTCTTATGTTCAGTTTTTCATCCATGAATAGCCTGAAGTCCTCCACTGGCAGCTCTCAATCCATTCTCCATCCAACTTGTGTTTGTGTTTGGAATTGCCCTGACACAGGCTCAGGAAGTTGTGCTTGACCTTGTTGAACTTCATGAGTTTTTCATGCGACCACCTCTTAAGCCTTTCAAGGTCTCTCAGCATGACATTCCACCTCTCAGGCATATCATACACGTGTAACACACAGCTTGATGTCATCAGCAGATTTGCTGAGAGTGCACTCAGTCACACTGTCCCACAGAGGGAACTGTACTGGACTGTGGCAACTTCTCAAATATGGTGGATAGTGTCTTAGCCACCTCATCTGCCAGCTCCCTCAGGACCCATGAATGCATGTCATCAGGTCCCATGGACTTTTGCACCTTCAGTTTCTTTAGATGGTCTTGAACCTGATCTCCTGTAGTGGGCAGTTCTTCATTCTTCCAGTCTCTGCCTTTGCAGACTTACCTTCTGTAACTTGGGCAGTGTGGTTGGACTATATTCCATTGAAGACTGAGGCAAAAATGCATAGATATCTCAGCTTTCTCCATGTCCTGGGTTGTGAGGTTTCTCATTTCCTTTTGCAGAGGTCTTGCTTTTCCCCTAGTCTTTTATCTCCAATGTACCTATATAAGCTTTTCTTGATGCCCTTGATGTCCCTGCCAGAAATCTACTGTGATATTGACATATTTCCTTACAGAGCCACTCTTGGAACTGTGCTTAATGAAAAGGTACTTAATGTCTCTGTAGTTTATCACATAAGCTTGTAAAATGATTAGTCGTTGATTCTATCTGAATGGCAGATCTTATATCAGTACTTACCATTTGTAATAGACTGTGAAATTTCTAGAAATTGTTGATATGGTGTTCTAAGATGCACTGTATGTTGTATCCAGTACAGCTCTCCTTAGGAGATAACATTAGATCTTATATTTAGTCATATGTCATCCGCAAGGGTTATTGCCAGGACCAAGCAAAAACGTCTCCTTTACTTACATATGTGGGTTTGTGCACAAGTCTCTACTATCTTTCATTTCAAGTTGCCTAGCAGGGTGTTGCAGATAAAAATACTAAATGGACTTAAATGATACTCAGAAGCTCTAGTGTTTTCTTACATTCTTCAGATAACACATTGTTGTCAGAGGGAAAAATGGAGAGTAGGGACATGTAGTCCAAACAGTTACACTGGTAGTGAAAATGTATTTTCTATCCTTGAAATGAAATTATAAAAAATATGTGAAGAAGCAGATGAAGGCCTTGGAACATCTGTTCCTGTGGTACATGACTAGAAAAGGGGAAAATATTTAAACAAATTAAATGAAAAAGTGGGAGACTTTCTAGGGGTAGAAAAAAATTTTATGTTACACAGGCTGTACTTAAACTGTGGCAGATCTTTAATGTCACAGACATGTAATAAATAATTCCTCTTAATGAATTATTTTTGAGGAGCTATTCAAGGACATATTTTAGGACTTCATCAGATGTCAATTATAGGCAAGATTAGGGCCCTGATGGTGGGCAGTATACATCCTTCGATGAATTCCTATATCCTCTTATGGAATATCTGATACCAGCAGAGAGAGGTTATTGGAGTTCAGTGAAAATATTTTCTGATTTGTCTGCAATTCTTCTATTCCTAAAGGAGAAATACTTGCAGATATGTAGCTGAGGACTTGCTTATTAGTTTCATAGGGAAGATGAAATTGTGCTACGCTTTGCAAAATATCTTTCATGACAGCTGCCCACATAATTCTGAAGTTATCTTTCAAGCTGTTTCTTTTGCAGTAGCTCCCTTTTACCTGTGTGCCATCACTTACAACTGTGCAGAAGCACTTTGCAGAAATCACCTGCAAACACTTTAAAGACTTGTAGCCTTTTTTTTTTTTTTTTTGCTGTGAAGTTGAAGATATTCAAATCTGTAATCCAATACTGAGTCCTTTGTTTTCTTATCTTTCTTTTCTGCTTCTCCTTTTTTCCTCCTTTTCCTAAATGCTCTTTTCAGGTATTTCAATTCAATGACATAATCTTTTCTGCTTAAGGAATTGAAGCCACTTGGCTTTCAGGGTTTTTTTCAGTAGTTGAAGCCATTCTCTTTTTTTTTGCACCTCTCTGTATAAAGACTGGCTTTAGAAGTTGTCAAACATATCAAAAACTTTCACTGAAACGCAAGAGCAAGGCTCTGAAAGATAATTGGGTTTGTGTCCATTCATACTGAAGCAGAAGATAAGGAGAAAAATTTAATTGCACTCATATAGAGCATTTCACTAAAACTGTATGTCTAATTACAGTGGTGAACACACAGCAGGGACTCTAGAAAGAGGAGATATCTTTAAACCTGTCATCTTTGAAGAGGTCTTTTGACACCAGATATGATTCAATTTAAGAAAGCAGTCTCCTGTCAAGTTATACCCCGGTAAACGTGTTGTTGATGAGTAGATTGCATATGAAATGTTTGTCACAACATACATATTGAGCCTAATTATTAACAGAAAGTGTATTTTCTCTTGGTTGTTTTCCTATATTAATTAACATTCTTCCATGTTTTAAGAGTGCTTGACAATTCAAATACTTAAGATAATCACAGTGACTTCACATGCTCTATTCTACTTTTGAGAGTCTGGATGAACCATATGGTTAATGCAAACGCTGCCAATCTTCTGTGTTGTGCCCCCCATATTAGCCATAGGATATTATTCCTCCCTTTTACACATTTGTCATGGGATTCTATGGCTGTGGAACAAATGTGTTGCTATAAAAGTGTTAGCATATATGCTTATTCTGGAAAGTGTAACTCAAAACAGCTGCACGAAGCAAAATATTCTTTATAGTAGCCAACACAAAACCCACCAACTCAATTGCCTCTCAGAAATCGGTATCTCTGCAACCAAGCTTTGACCTTTTGCTGTTGGCCACCATTCTGCAGCTGACACAAAGGCATGCAGCAATAATAGCTAATAAGTGAATATACATTAGCAGTTACATTTTTCGTTACAAACCCTTTTTTTGCTGACTTTCTTAATTTAAAATACTTAGAATATTTTTCAGACTTTTATGAAATAGATCATGTCAGTATTCTGAGCATTTGGGATCTAAATGCAAGTTTTCTTTGCATTTATAAAATTGTCCGCAACATCTCCCCAAATGCTGAACTTATATGGAGAGGAACATTTTTTCTCTTTCTGCTATTTTTTAGGCATTTCAATTCTACATGTTGGGTCAGAGAACTGAGCAACAGTGTAACTAAGAGCCTGCTGAGAAGCCTGAAATTTTGAACAGTTTTTCAGAAAAACTGAATGTACTAGTCAAAACTTCTCATATTCAATTTCTGGAACTATCACTGAAGTTTCTTTATCTAAGCAGACATTTACATGGAATGACTTCCTAGTATTCATAAATAGGAAAGACATTTGTAGATCTACTACTTGTACTTGGGAAGGAGAAATAAATCTAGATTTTAATAAGATATGCTAGAATATTATAGTATTCCTTTGATGGTTTGGAATGGATTACATTGAAGCAAAATCACAAGAAATCCTGAGACTTAATTTGCATTTGTGTAGCTACTGGTTTTGCATGGATGGAATGATGTGCCATGTATGCCATCTTGATGAACTTTAAGCAAAGGTGTTATTTAATGTCTCGCTCAGTTTGTAGACTTCTCTGTTTATCTCATGCTTTCAGACATTTTGTATTGTGCTGTTGAACCTCTTCCCATGCTCGAGAGATGCAGTGGGATGATTAAAATTAATTAAAATTAATCATCCCACCAAGTATCAAGAGGTCAGTATATGTATGTATATATACAAACACATACCAACATATATATATATATGTTCATATAAGTATACATTATGTATGTGTGCAAACCCACAGGAGGTGATTAGATACAAGTACAAATTTGTGCTTATGTTTTCTCTCACTATTTTTAAATACATGTATTCTTTTGAGAGTTCTATTGTTACTTAAATCATTCTATTTCTGTCTCCAGGTGTCTACAAGGAAGATAGAAAATCCATGTACCGTTGAAGATAACCAGGCCCTTAAAGGAGATAGAAAGGGCATTATTTACATTTCAGGTAGCATTGGCCAGTCCTGCTCCGGCTTATTCAGTTTTTGAAATGTTGACAGATTTATTGTAAGCCTAGAATAATAAATCAGTGCTTGTGTATCTGAAATTATGCTTGTGTTCTGAAATTATTGTAGCATGATATAGCAACTTAGACTCAAAACTGCAGTCTTTGGAAAGATAATCCTAAAAAAAGGGTTATATTTTTGAAACTACTACTACAAATGTGAAATAATATGGGGGAGACTATTCTGTTTGGTAACTAGAAAATTTAACATTGTCTTTTACACAAGTCCTTTTATTTCCATTCACTTTTTGTTAGAAAAATGAGGATTGAAAGTCACAGTTCCTTTTCTTGATGCTTCCTACATATCAGGCTTATTTTGTTTTTTAAATAGAAATCCTCTAAGTTTTAAATCCTGTAGAAACTAGTCTGTTCTTACAGAATTGTTTCATGTGTAGGAAAACAGCAAGTAGAAAGAGCTGAAAGACTAATGCAACTGGACATGGCACAACAGTTTTTCTGATGTGTTCTCATTTTATCATACTAGTATCTGGACCACCTGCATAGTGTGTGACCTTTTTCAGAATCTCAAATCTTTATTTTTTCTAGTGCAGACATTTCAGTTACTCTTAATTATTACTTCATGGGCAGATTTTTTTCAAAAATGGTGCAGCACAAGAATCATTAGTCTTGGCTAATACTAGTACAATTTTGTTTGCACTTTTGCTATATGACAAACATTTAGAAGTCAGACAAATGGGAGCTATCTCTTCAGACTCAGGTGACACTTAGGTAATGCTTTTAATGCTATGCCACAGGTGATATTTTTAATGCTATTGAGCTACCTGTGTGTATCTTTGTAGTGGAAAAGCTCGGGCTTTAAAAGTCCACCTTAAAAAAGAAATTGCCATTCCAACACTAAGCCTTAGTTTTGAAGGCATAAGTGAAATAATAGTAAGGGAGGCATGGAGATAAACTGCAGGCTCATAGGAATTAAGAAGACTGCAACGACTGTCATCAGAAGCAGATTCATGTAAACCTCTGTTGTGAGAGTTCCTATAATTTGGGTGATTTATTCTGCAGCCTACATTCATCTACAAGGACTGAAGGGAGAAAGTTGAAAGGCTTGTGTGAACTCACAGCTAGCATTACTAAAATGACTATTTTATCCATCTGCAATTAGGAGACCACATTCTTTTCATCGTAAGTTTAATTGCTTTAACCATCTGTCATTAATGTCTTAGAATTTAATCTCTTTTAGAATGAAGAATTTTGTGTGTGGAGTTTTACCACCTTCTCAATAAATTGGGAGAAAAATCAATGAAAACACCACTGGAAAAGCCATCTGAATGGGTGTAACTTCATTACAATTTGATGTGACACTGGCAGCTATGAATTACTGGAAGAGCATTCGCAAGATGAAGAATCTTGCCAGTCCAGCTGGGACGCAGATTAAATGGCCAAGCTCATTTCCCATTTGGGATCTCCAAAGAGGCAGTGAAAGAAAATACCTTACCAATCACAGCATTGCACTGAAAACATTGAATCCCTTAGTTAATAAAGACAAAGGGACACATCAAAGCTGCTGAAGGCCAGTTGTCATAAAGAGACAGGCTGTAGCAGAATATGTCTCCTCAGATGCTGCTTATTTTCTTTTCCAGGCTGCCATGCTGGAGAGCAGGTGCTAGAGCTCAGGAAATCTCTACAGCAGAAACACTGGCTCTGGCCCTTGGGACCAACAAATGATTTTGTCATTCTGACATCTGAAACCCCTGAATGCACCCTTTGTCCCCTTGCATCCTTTTCATAAGGCAGAAAATCAGGTTATGTGTCATGCTCAGAGAACATGAGGAGGAGATGTGCTCAAATGACAACTGTTTTAGTGACTGGGTGAAAATGTGCACCATGACCAGCCAACAAGACAGATACTAGAGCATTTGCGTCATTGTAATTCATTTGTGTTTTCCACAAAGCAGATCTGCACTCATCTCTTGCATGCTTACCTAAACTTATTTTCACTTAACAAAAATAACTGTGGATAATGTCAGCTTACTGATGGGTCCAAGGATAGAATATCTTCTGCCTGTTTAACAGGCTTGATTCTTCTGCACAAATCCATGGCTTGCCCAGCTATACCTGGATTCAGATACACTGCCGTGGGCTTCTTCAATTCTGTTGATGGATGCTATTCTGCCAACACTTTAAGCTGTTTCTGTAGATAAATCATGCACAAATAAAAAAACATACGTCAAATCCTAATCCTGTTTCAGTGTGGATGAACCAGTATTGCTAAAATAAGACCCCTCTTCCCTCCTACTCTGAATCTTCGGATACCATTTGGGTCTGAAGCAGTTGCATATTTTCATTTTGGTAAATATTCCTGAAGGGAGAGCCAGCTACTTCCTCGTTTGTTTAATTTTAATTACCGTGGTAAGCTCTCTTCAAAAGAGACGTTGGAACTAGCCACCTCTGCTGGCATCCCACAGCAGTTGGTGCTCCTGACAAGAAGAATTTAAAGCCTTCAGGGACTATTGTGATGCAGCCTGCAGGGCTCCATACAGAAACTTCTTCTGGGTCTCTCTTCTTTGCAGGGAATTTGCAGAGGCCTACCAGCTGGCTCCCTGAACAATCAGGATATAACACAATCCCACCAGCACCCTTAGAGAGCCAGCTGCCCCATCTGGCCACCTGCAGATGTTAAAGTGTGGTGTAACCTCCTGAGCTGTCCCAGTAAAATTGGGCTTATGTTGTAAATTAATTCTGAGGGAGGTTAAGTGGTGCTGGTAGTTGTTATACTTTTATATCAAAAACATAACAATATGTGCAATTGGTCCTCAACAAGCAATGATGAAAAATAATGATTTCCCTCCACCGTTGTTTTCATTAAACCCTGTCTCCAGCACTTGGCTTGAAGACCTGCCCTGGATATGAGGGTGGACCTGGCAGTGAAGCCTTCCTGACCCTTCACAGGCCATGTTGCGCAGATATGTGTTCCATGCATCCTTGGCAGTTTGTGTTTTCCTGCAGTCCACAGACTGTGCTGGATCAAAGAGATGCCTGGTTTACGAGCTGTCTTGCTCTGGGACTCTCTACTCTAATGCAAAGTTTTTGAAAAACAGACTAGGTGTTAAAACTGGTAGAAATGTGTTGAGCAACATATTTTTAATGAACAACTATAGAATCACTGGTCATACTCTGTGTTACGTTTATGCTTAGATTCCATAACTGGAACACTTTTTATGAGGAAAAGAAATATTAGTATCATTAGGATTTAATTAGCAATTAAACATTCTACGAAACTTTTTAAATGAAATGAAAGCCTACAAAAGCCTCAGAAGTAAATTAGAAAAATGCTTATTCTCAGATGTAAATGTACTTAACATTGTTAACAGTTTACAGTGTTAGAAACACTGGATCAAGACATTATTTAAAATTCAGAAACATAGATGCAAAACCAGCTCTTCCTTAGAGATATGATGGTATATAAAGACATTATTGTCAAGGTACCAAAGATTTTACTTCAGATTAAACTGAAAGGGAAAAGATTTTATTTTACTTCTCTTGTACAATTTTTGTATGTGGAGGGTAGGTAGAATAGCTGCTGCAGCACTGCTGTGCAGCTGAGGTAAGACATATCATTATACCTATACTGTATAGTGGAAAGAGGAAACATTAAAAAATCCAATGACCCAAAATTTCTGGAAGGTCATGTGTTCTGTAGGAACTTGATCCAAACCCCAGTGCTGTCTCTTCATGGTGTGTAATAGACTTCTTTATCAGCCTTCACTGAGCATCATAAAAATGTATGAAATCCTGCAGTGATGTAAATACATTGTTAAAGTTTTCTTTTCTTCTCTTGCTTGTTAAAAGATGCACTTAATCTGTATTTTTCCTGTTTTCTGAAGAGTGGGAAGATGTTTTTTCTTGTTTTCAAATAATTTTTTTTGTGTCAGCTGTAAAAATTCTAAAAATGTCAGCTTCTGCATGTTTGCAGTAAATGACCTAGTTCATTGTCGAAATAGGTTAAAATTAGCCCTTATAAAAAATCTATTTTAATCTCATAGAATATCTTTTAGCCTATGTCTTTTTGTATTTCATAAAGTGTCTATCTCTTCATGCTTAAAAAGCTGGTCTTGTTTTGCTTAGCTTTGATCAAGACACACTCGTTCAGACCATGACAACCTTAATTATATCCAGAGATATGGTAACAATGCAGGCTTTTTTCTGCCTGATATGCTTAGTGTCTTATAGTATATCATTGATCCAGATTCTGAAATATTATGTCTCTTTCATTTGTAAAAAAGTTTCAGCTGCTGAAAAATGAAGGATTTTTTTGTTTGTTTTATTTTCCCTGTACATTAGCATTCTGAGATAAGTAGAGCTCTGTGCTATGTTCACACTTTACGGTTGAAAATTACATATGCACTGTAAGAAGTCTCAGCTCACAATTTCTGGCTGCCCCATGTGACTTTTTATGACATGCA
Organism: Apaloderma vittatum; assembly: GCF_000703405.1. Lineage (NCBI taxonomy): Eukaryota > Metazoa > Chordata > Aves > Trogoniformes > Trogonidae > Apaloderma > Apaloderma vittatum. The sequence continues at coordinate 58,460 of NW_009732230.1, read as the reverse complement.
ACTTGATAAGTTTATGTTGATCATATTCTTGGTTAGTTTTACTTACTATATTCCACCATTGTTATGGCTAAGATGTGTTGTCTGCAGGGTTCAGAGTAATGGTACACTGCCTTCTTTATTCCTATTGTTAAGAAAGCTGTAGCTGCATAGGCAAAGGGCTTGTGTGCCTATGCAAACATGTAATTGTCTTAGAGCTTTCTGAGCTATGTCAGAAACCATAGCAATAATTATTGGGTTTTATTAATTCGGATATAACTCTGCCTTACATAGTCAAATGACATGCAAGAGGTGGAAAATATATTTACAAATATGCTGTGAAAAAAAGAGTTGCTTTGGATTGTTTCAGTCCAAATATACGAAACTCCATGGACAACAGCTCATTTGATATTTCTGCAGAAGACCTCCCTTCTGAAGAAATGTTACTGTTCATCTCAGTTCTTTGTCTCTGAAGAGTGCTTGAGCCTCAGCCAAGATTACATCTTGTATTGCACGAACGTGCACAGGAGTGATGGCTCACAAGCTGCTTTTTTTGCACTAAGTAGCCATCACAATTCATAGAACATGTGTTTGTGGAGGATGTGAGTCTTGACCCTTGTCACCTTCTCCCTTCAAATGGGCAAGAACAGGGCAGAATGTCAATTCTGCCTGGGAACAGCTGAACTTACAGGCAGGGAAATGGGTTAGTAGTGGTCAGTCCGGATTGCTTTCCCATGGAGGAGGCAAAACGCAATCTGATTTTCTTTGAAATGGAGAAACTATGTGCAGAGCCTTAAAATATAGTGTATACCCACAAAAGAAATGCTGAAAAATTATTAGCTTGTTTCCCTGTCTTTCTACTGCGTACTACACGATTAGTGAGCACTTGCACTTGCAGTAAAAAGGCCTTGCCCACTCACTGCACTCTGAGAGTAATTTCCTTGCTATCGTTATTACCTCATTTATATTACAACAACACCCAAAGGGTCTCAGCAATTTTTAGGGCCTGTTTTCCTATGCATTATCCAAATAAATAAGGAAGAAATAAGGACTTTGCTTAAAGGAGGACACATTTTTCAGGGTCTAAAAAGGACTTTGCTTAAAGGAGGACACATTTTTCAGGGTCTAAATTTAATTTTCCTCACTACATAATAAACTGGGGCCATATTTATTGTCCATAATGAAAAAAATAAAGCTGAAAATCCACTTTGGACTCAGGTGATACTTCTGTGAAAGGACACGGCAAGGAATTCTGAGAATCATATTTCCTCTGTGGTTTAATAGGTTACTTCTGACCCACATAACATAGAGCAAGTGTGTTGACATACACAGTGACCAATTCTAGCTTTCTGTCATCATCCCAGTAAGTCAAGCAAATTAGCTTTATGTATACACATTTTAGCCCTGTTCAGGTCTCCCATTTGCCAATGGCTGTGAACACTAGGAGAACCGGGTCCTTCAACTGCAGTATCATCGTCCCACGGCAGACAAAATATATGCCAGCTGGTGAAAAAGGTCAGTTTTGCAACAGGTCAGTTGCACTAACAACATGCCAAGCACAAAATATTGCTTTATTTTATGCTTGGCATACTCTAAGATTTTAAGATTTCATTAATTTCAGTGACAACACAGAAACATTCCAGGACCTGACCATGCTGCAACAGTGATGGGTTTTATTGATAAATATAATTTTACTGAAGAAATTACAAAGCGCTGGGGAGCAATAAGCTTTCCTGCAGATGTTCCTTAGAGGTTTGCTTTGGATCTAGTCTTGTTGTTGTTTTAAACAGAAGTTTAGGAACAAGAGCAGCTTTACAACTACCTTTTTGTTGTTAGGCAAGCCATTACCTGACCATTTTTTTTTTTCCTTTTAATTTGAGGGAGGGTGGGGAAGTTGAAATATTTTACATTACGTGAAGTGCTTCTGGCATTAAGCTATTACGGAGACTGAGATTGGTTTACCCAGTAGGTCATTGTAAATGAATGCAGATGCAAAGACTATGTCAATTGTGTCAATGGTGAAGGCTGTACCACACAGATTGTGAAAAATTAGAGGAGGGCAGGAAATAATTTATTTTTCCAACAACCTATTTCCCATTTACAACTTGTACCTGTTGAAGCTGAAAATGCTCCCCTTGTTTTGTCCTTTCCCTTCCGGCTGTCTCTCTTCTTTATTTGACAGATATTCAACACTTGAGGCCTTAAGTTCAGATGAGTATTATTAACAGCAACCATTACGGTCCCCTGGGGATTAATTTTACTTTGTGTGTGTGTTTTCACAATAGTTTCAAGATGCTGGAATGCAGATATATTTCTACTAAAAAAAATAGTTTAGACAGGTTGATTCATTTAGCTACCCAGCAGGATCTGATTGCTTTTCTAAAGTTAATTCCCAGTGAGTTTTTTCTCAACAGAAGAATACTTCAACAGCTATTGCTATGAATGAAAGTAATTGCTTTCTTACAAAGAAATTAGTGGAAATTCAACTTTTTTTACATATTCTTTCTTTAATACCATTTTTTTTCAAGTCATTCAGTGAGATATGTTAATCAAACATTTCCGAGATATTTTTCATGCCATGCCCTGTTTCCCAAGAACTAAAGTCTCTGCCTATTCTCAGAAAATTAAAAGACTGTTTGCCTTATTGAAAGGTAGGGTGTTTTTTTCTTCAAGTTTGTCGAGTATGCGGGGGGGACTGGTTTGATTGCTTGATTGCAGCTGACAAAGCAAAACGACCTCTTTGTCTCTCTCTTCAAGCTGTGTGTGAACTCCAGTGGAATTCTGAATAGGTGAAACAGTAAGTTGTATGTGTTGCTGATGTGCTGATAACAAGCTCTTCGGTTGTGGACTTCCCAAGCAGCAACACTGAAACAGATATGACAAGTATATAGCTTTACTGGTGGTGGCATTTAAACAGTGTTTGATGCTTTCAAAACAAAAAAAAAATCTATTTTCATACTGACTGAGAGCTGAATTGTAGGTGAAAGTATCTTATGTATTTATGGGTTGCACCTAGGCAAAATGTAATATAAGTCATATTGCAGTGGTTTGGATGCAGCAAATTTAATTATCTGTCATATACTGGTTGAGCCTGAAGAGCCAAAAGTAACTCAAGCAGAAGAATTTCATGTAATTCAGCCCAACTATGCTAGCAGTGTTCATGCAGGAGACCAGCAGAGGGTGGAAAATTTGGCAGGGAGGTGGGAGGTATGGTTTTGCTTGTGGCACGCTCCTCAGTGCTTACTAGGTCTGCTGTCGTTAAGACCCAACAGGTTGTTCTTAGGTTATGAGAGGCCCAGATAGAGTACATCCTTTCACTTTCTGCCCTGACGCGGGAGAGGAGGAATTCCAGGGACTAAGAGCAAGAGACAACAATCTTTGGGATGATAGTCTCATGAAAGGCCATTGCAGCCAATTACAAAGACAATTTTGAGCTCCTTTTTTAATTCAGTGCTTTTGTCCAAGATAGTATATAACTTCTCAGCACAGAGTAAATGGTTTGTGAAAGGTCTCAAGCAGTTATTCTGTTAATCAGTGGTAACAGCCCGACTAAGGAAGACTGCAGATCCTACCCTGCCCTCCTAAATTCCTCATATAGCGGAGTGCTATTTTAACGCTTCCTTATTATAAAGACTCATAAAGTTTTAAACTGTGGCTCTTCAAACAACACAATATCCTCCATATTATAGGCTTCACTAAACAACTCACTCCATAATGCTTGGCCACACAGTTGTACTGCAGTTTAATAAATTTCAAGTTTTGTACTTAACGGATTTTAACTGAAGGTGAAAAAGTGTTTTAAGAAACAGTCTGAATGGGATCGATTTGTAATAACACTCATTATTTGCAGAGAGTGGTAAATTCAGGTGTAACTTATGCATTGCAAAGGCAATATGAGACTTCTTGAGATATTTTCTAGTGCATGTTCGCTAACATTGAAACACTACTACTGCTACAGCACTGCATGACTGAATCTTTTAAGCAATTAGCTAGGATGTAGTGCATTTCTTTGGATTTATTCTGATCAGTTGGATTAAAAAGGTAATTCTTAAGCAGAAATTCCTTGCAACAACAATTTGACAACCATTTTTGTAGTATTGCTGCCTATCATGATCGCCACCCTGGGTTTTATTCAAAAAGTCGAAAAAGAAATGTCACAAGGGAAAGATGCTATCGTCTTATTAGGCTAATTTAAAATTTTTATCACTTAATACTCTCTTGTTTCCAAACATCAAATAGATGTTAAGGATTGGGATTTTTTTTTTTTTTGTATTTCAAGTTTACTTAGTTGTAGAACTATAGACAATTACAGAAATAAATATTATTTCAATTTTTTAAATGTTTGCGATGTATGAGAACAGCTGACTCGGTTCTTTATAGTTATTAAGTGGGCATCAGGTTGACTTCTACCTCTCAAATTCTCAGAAGACTCCATGTGGAATTCTACTAAACAGAGAAATATATACATTTTAATAGTCATATCCCTTTAAATTTGAGGAAAATTAGATGTAACATTGATATAAATATTAATGTAACACCTTCAGGCAAAGACAGGACATTTTAGAAACCTTAATTAGCATCTCAGAAGGACTTCTTCCAATAAAGTGTCTGGTACTGCTGTGTGAATGGCTTCAGAGAGTGCATTTGGCCACAGTTTCACTGGGAGATAAAATAACTGAGCAGGAAAACAGAGATTAGACTTTATGGTGGACAGAATCAAATCTCATTTTGAGGCTGGTGAAAGAATAGTCTGGTATAATAACACGGGAGTATTTCGCCCGCCAGCAAATCTGAAACTGTCTCGTATGCGTAGGAATGAGTTGAAATTTAGGATTGTGGTAGTTTGTGTGAAAAAACTCCACATATGTATTTTTTCCTAAACTTCACCTAAAAATTTTTGTTTACTGAAATTAAAATATACTCTCCTTATTTCAGAATCTCAGAATGACTGACAGATTTACTTTGTTTTATTTCATTTTCAGTTTCTTATGGACTTGAATTCAACTGTTACCTAGGGAATTTCACTCTAGAACACCCTTTCAGAGGCCTGTTGTGACATCTAATCTTGAAAGAAGGTTTTTAAAGAAAAACAAGAAAAAAAATTCTGAGATAGAATCCTTCTAGATTTCATTGGCTAGGTCTCATTATGAATCATAAAATCATAGAATCAGAATGGCCTAGGCTGGAAGGGACCTTAGAGATCATCTAGTCCAACCTCCCTGTTATGGGCAGGGACGCCACCTCTCGACTAGACCTGGCAACACATGGGGACCGAGCGGGAATCGAACCCGCGACCTCGATGTTGATCCTTATTGCCAGCACCGCGAAAGGAAATACAATCCAATATTTGAAACTCATGGGAGAAATATTAACTTGAAAACAAAGGAAGTGTATCCTTTACCAATGTATGTATGGAGTTTGTTAACGTACATCTGATTTCTCTTTATATGTCTTTCTGGCAGATTTAGTCACCAGTAAATTGTTTTAAGAGTTATTGGGAAGAATGTTTTGACAGCAATACAGAGGAAGTCATGCTGGACCTGTGAGTTCCTTCTGTTCCTAAAATACAGAATTCTATATGAAGTAAAAAGTAACAGAAAAAGTATGTGTTTTCATCATATATTAATATGTACAGAGGAAAAAGTGCTTGGACTTAAATGATTAGGTTATTTAGTGGGTAAATTGTGAATACTAAGGCAAGCTTGACAGGCCGTTAAAAGTTCAGTGTACACAATGCAATAATTACCTGTAGTCCTAGAAATTGAAATATCAAAAGAAATCACTATGAAGTCTGTTGCCATGATTAGATTTTGCAAAATATAGACTAAAAACCTATAGTAATTGCATGAGTGCTAAGATCCTGTGACTGTTTTTAAGCAATATGTCACAATTTTACAAAAAACAGGGTTGTGATGTAAGCTAGTGGGATTACAAGATAATATAAGAAGTTAAAAAAATTATTACAAAAGTGGTTTTATAGCGCATGAACTAGGTCAAAACTACGTAGATGAATCTTTTTTTTTTAAATAAATAAGTTTAATGTCTCATTTACTTTAGGTAGTGTAATACAAAAGCTTATATATAGATCATAGAATGGTTTGGGTTGGAACGGACATTCAAAGCTCCCATAGTCTAAACCTCTGCCATGGGCAGGGTCACCTTTCATTAGATTGCATTATTCAAAGCCCCATTCAGCCTGATTTGAACACATGAAATTGTACACCAACAATTTTTCCAGGCAACTTCTTTCAGTGTCTCACTATCCTCATCCTAAAAAAATGTATTTCTCTTTTGGTTAATAACAGGTCCATGTCTGCTCAAGCGATCTATGTGTTTCTTATGCTGGGACTCCTAGAGCTGAGCACAGTACTCCAGGTGAGGTCTCTTGAAAGTAGGGCAGAGGGGGAGAATCACCTGCCTCGACCTTCTGAATAACATTGCTTTTGACGCATCCTAGGACACGGTTGGTTTTCTGTGATGTGAGTGCGTATTGCCAGTTTGTGTCCGGCTCTCCATCCATCAGTATCCCCAAGTTCTTCTCCACTGGGCTGCTCTGAATCCATTCTCCACCTAACCTGCCACACCCAAGGTGTAAGACTTTGCACTTGATCTTGTTGAACTTCATGAGATTCACATGGTCTCAGCCCTCAAGTGTGTCAGCGTCCCACTGGATGACATTCCTTCCCTCCAGCAAGTCAATTGCACCACTCAGCTTGGTGTTACCTGAGAACTTGCTGAGAATGCACTCAATAACACTGTCCACGTTGTTGATTAAGGTACTATGTATTATTGGTCCCAGTATGGACGCTTGCGAGACACAACTTTTCACTGGTTTCCACTTGGACATTAAGCTAACAACTGTAACTCTTTGGATGTGGCCATTCAGCCAATTCCTCATCCATCTAGCAGTCCATCCATCAAACCCATCCTCACTCATCAATCAGGAAGAATGCTATGGGAGACCGTGTCAAAGGCCTCACAGTAATCTAGATAGATGACACCCATAGTTCTTGCCAGTGATGCAGTCACAATAATCTTAATTTATAAACATTACAAATCATGTATCTAGATATCCATGCCTATTAAAGGCATAAAAATAATTTTTTTGTAAGATGAAAACAGGTAACTGAGAATGTAGTGAGTACTAATCCAGTAACTTTCTTGATCAGTAAATACGATTTGTTAGACTTCTGAAAATGTTTGGTTTCTCTTTCTGGAAAAGGAGAGAATAGAAATGGAACTTCAGTGGGAAGAGGAAGTTAGTAATTATTTCACAGTGCCTTCTACTTTTTAGAAGGCACTCCCTCCCCCCTTCTCTTCTCCCTTAAGACATAACAGAAATTCTGCCATTTGAGTATGTGCAACCACAGTCTTCTACCACATAAAATTCCACTTTTAAAGAAAATTTTGTATTACTGGCAACTTCAGAAAACAAGAAATAGTCTGAGTGAATCTCAGTTGAAATAAAAGATAGCAGCATGAAGACATGAAAATACATGTGTGACCATCACGGAGTCCCACTGGTATGGACTCAATATAGATAGAATTTTGGGATGGTAAAGATGTCCCTATTTAATAAATAGCTCCAAATTCTTTCACGGTTAAGTCATAACCTCTTCCTCTCTTTTATGCGTTCCAGAATATGTCTAATTCCTGTTTCTCATTGTATTCTTGCTTCTGGTACGGTCATTAGGGATAGGATTATTAAAAAGCTTGCGTGACATAAATCTCACTGACTTTTTCACAGCCGAAAAAGGGCCTGTGTACTTAGCAAAAGGTGGAAATAGGCTTAGTCCTATAAAAATTTCAGTCTTGACCTCATTCTTGTTCCATTCTCACTAGTAGAGATACCCTACCAATATTACTCTCAGTAGCTGCCTTACCATTGATGTATCCAAACCATGACACTTACACTTTCACATCTCTCTGCATGATATGTGAACAAAGGTGCTGAAAGTCTTCTGTTGTTTGTAAAGACTGAGCTGAAATTCAGACATTAACTCCCAGTTTTTCTTACTAGAAATTGTCTCCCTAACACTGGTTGTGCAAATTATTCTGAAGACTTTAGGGTGAAACAGACCAATTAGACTTGTTTGAGTTGTGGGCACTGGATTTCTTCTTGTAAGTAAATTCTTCCACTCATTTACAAGGCAGGTAGGTGGAGTATGAATGAATCTATTTTTATGAATATTCCTGTATAGATTTATTTCAAATCACATTCCATCTCAGAAAAGCCCTTAACATTTGTGAGGTATGAGTCAGTACACGCAATAAGGAAGATCATTTCTAGGGGAAAAATAAACCAATGCCATTTGGGGAAGAATAAATAATCAGAGAAATATCTCACCATCAGGCAGACATCCAGTTTCCCACCTGTGGTGTGAAAATTCTATGGACATATATCTATTAAATAAATCACTGAATACCCCCTGCTCACTCTTATCAGCTCCTTGTAGAGGTGCAAAGTGCAAGCCCTGCACTTAGAGAGATTTGCTGTAAGCCTGAGTCTCTCCAGGCAACACATTTTTTTTTTTGGTTCTCATTGTTTGCCTCTGCAGTTTCAGCAAAAGGCTCTAAAAGTTGTATCTGTTGTACTTTGTCACTAAAATGATATTTCTGCAACCTTGCTACCAGATTGTGTCACCCCAAAGTCACCATTGTGCCACATCCTTGTGAGAAGTCACCACTATCCAGCCTCCCCGTTGAGAGTTATAGCTGCACCAGCACTGAATGCTTACTGATGGTCTCTAATCCCTCTCCCTCCCCAAACCAGGAAGGGGAATGGGTTAAGGCACAGAGACTTACAGACTGGAAAAGAAAACTAGAACAGCTTTCATAAAACTATAGTAGTACTGATAAGAAAATAATAAAATTAATGAACTATATTAAAATATATACAAATCCAAAACTGAAACTCCACTCTCCTGGCCCCACCCAGTAGCACTCCCCACTGATGTTGCAGAGCAGGTGGCACTGGGAAAGCCCCAGCCTCAGAGAGAGAGGAAAGCTGCATACAGGAGCTGGATTTGGGAACTCGAGGTTGGGATCAAAGGCAGAATATTAGATGGAGTGCTCTGTGGACACCGGCCATTGAAGAAGAAAACTTAACCGCCATGATCTCTCAGCGTTATACTGAGTATGACAGTCTTGTCTGTCACCAGAGGTGCAACATTTTACTTCCTTATAATTCCTTTTACCTCCTGGCACCCCCAGCATAGCACACAAGATCCAGCAGTGGCCTTGGTCACTATAGGAATAAGTACAAGCAAGAGCCTTTCTGTATGCCAGTCCCAGGCAGTAACATAAACAAGTGTTATCACTGATAGTCACTTCTAGTAGCACACACTATCTGCAAAAACACATTCCAGCCTCAATAACTGTGATTCTGTGAAACGTAAAAATCACTAACCAAAAGTTTTCTATTTGCTTCAAACCAGGACATTCCCCTTCTCATGGGATCACACAGTGCCCTAGTGATATCCCCATCTGCCCTGCTGTATAACATCAGAAAAAGAATTTCCAGTGAGAGAATGCAACTAAACACATGCTGGAGCTGGCCAATGCTCGATTTGGGGAGATATGTTGATGAAGAACATTTTCCCTGGAGACTTTGTCCCACTGGAATTTTGTAAAAGCATCTAATGAAATACCTCCTTGTTCTTATTTCCTCTTTTCCCCCAGAAAATGCTGTCAAAGAGCTCTTCTTCCTGTGATTGCACTTTCTCCCACTCCCCAGAGATGTTTAGTAGCAAGCCGTTTGCAGTTTTTTAGTTCGGAAATGCTAGTGCTTTGTGTTTCCTATCTTGGAAATACCAAACTATCTGGCAGTCGGTGAGTGCTTAGTGAGCTTGTGATTTTTGCACAACTTCATGTAATTGGGAAAAATGGTCACTGAGAGCCTATCACTGCTGGGAGACCTCTTCTTTAGGTTTGCTGATGAAGTTTAAACACATTGGAGATTTTTCCAGTGATCTGAGTGAATTTGAACTATTCAGATATTAATTAGAAACAGAACACTGGATGAAAGAAGTGGAAAATCGACAGAGTATTGTACAGGTTAGTCTACATCTGTGAGTTTTTACACCTAGCACAGGCTGATGAGTTTTATTATCTTGCTTTTTCATTGCGTTATTTATGGCTTTTAAAAAAAATGCAAAAAAATTAAACACAAAATGATATAAATCAGTGTCCTTCCTCAGAATTTTGCATCTGTTATGTATTCCAAACTATATAAATGATGTCTATCACCACAGCTAAATCCTAAAAGCTTCTAGTGAAATTTTATATTTATATTGTTAATCTTTGTGGTTGATATATCTGTCTTGTAAATTGTCCTACAGGATTTTCTCTTCTATTTGGAATGAATAAAATACAATTCTGCAAAAGCATGTTGAAGAAAATAAATATTATGTTCATTATCATACAATTCACAATAAAACAACTGAATATTTTAAAAATATAAGATAAAAGGCACACTGCCAGCTCTCAAATACCCCAAAGTGAAGACAAAAAAATCAGCTGAGAATTAATATGACCTCTGTATGTGGATAGCCTCACTTTATTTTAGAGTAATAGAACTGCTGCTTTTATTTGGAAGATTGATGTGAGACTGCAGGCACACAACCTAGGCATCCTGTTTCATGTATTTATTTTTTTACTTTTTGAAGGACTGCCTAGAAAAATATTGAATCTAATCTTACAACATCAGATTTCATCCTATTTGTTGTTCCAACTTAATCTGAAATACAGAAAATAAAAATTAAGAAAAATGAACACACTAAGTGAATGTATACAATAAATGATGTATAATTTTCATCATATTATACATTAAGCTTACACAAACTGCTCATAATTTGTTTTTCCTTAAGTTGTAACACTGCTTGTTTTTCACTGTAGAAAATTAATATTTATTGGTTAAGTATTGTGCCATTTTGCTTCACTCATTCTTTTTTATCAAAGCAATGCCATTAAGAAAAAGTGACAAGAAAATTGGAACTGAAGGTTTCATTTTTTAATGAGACTCCTTTTAAGTTAATTAATAAATAGCACCCACATGAGGTAATACACAGCAAATAGTGCTAGCCAGTTTACTGCATCTACTAAATTACAGCCCATTTTCTTTCGTTGTTGTCATGGAATCTATAAATATTGGCTGACCTACCCTGGTTCTTTTTTTTTTGGCACAAGTTCTTATAGATATCCAAAAAACTGCCCTCTAAATCTTGATTTATATATAAATAAGACCTAGTGATTTATGGGTACATTGAAAATCAACACATTTTGTTGGTAATTAAACAGTAGCAACTTTTTACTGTGTTTAACAACACTTAACATAGTTTTGCTTATTTTTACTTCTTTAAAGAAAGTATATGCCTGGAAAAGCTGTATGTTTTTTGTACTAAAATTTTTGTGCGCAAAGATTGATAAAAGTCATCTCTGTCTGTAAGTATTATGTCTTTATTGTGATTCCTTGGATTCAGCAACCTATTCTGGTGTGATATACAAGTTCAAAAGGCTTAGCATGTGCTATTGGGAATGGCTCTGGCAAAGTGAATTACTTGAAGTTGTATTAGGTCATCTTTTTTAATATTTTAATACTACTGTGTTATTGGTAATGTTTTTTCAGATTGGAAATGGAGGATTGTCATGGAGAGGTGTTCGTAAATGAAGCAAAACAAAATGCTGACTTTGCTAGTGTTCTAAATTAGCATTTATCTGAAATTATAAGGGATCTTTAGGAAAGGATTGGTTAAGGTAAGCACAATCAATAAAAAGAATCTTTACTCATTGCCTGATGCAGAATGAAGTTCATTGTGAATTCTGAAAATCATAATGACAAAATGAGTCTATGGATAGGACATACTGGTCTGTGTCTATTTTGGGGCAAGTTCAATAGTAAATTTATTGGTTAGCTGTGGGCTACATGGATATATGGCTTACTCCCAGCCCTTTGAATTCCTGTGATCTGTTTGCTTGAACTTTATAATACTTCAGAGATGAATCAGTCTTCTAATTTTGTGACAGATGCTATGAAAATCTGATGCAACTGTCATGTTTTCCTGGAAATTGTTGGCTGAATCAACAGGCAAACGCTTAAAATTGTGTTTGTAGAAGATCCTACCATTTTTGCCTATAAATGTAAAGTGGTTTTTTGTTGTTTGTTTGTTTACTTGTTTGTTTTCTGCAATGTCCCTAAAATCGTACACAACGAAGCATGATGACTGTGGTTTACAGAATAGATTTTGAAAAATAAGTATTATAGTAGCACAGATGCTCAACAGATTAAAGATATCACCTTTGCTTTTACTGTTTCATGGAATGATAGAATGATTGAGTAATAGGATAATAGAATGCCTCGAGTTGGAAGGCACCTTTAGGGGTCATCTGGTCCACTCCTCCATGCAATGAGGAGGGACATTTTTGACTAGGTTAGGCTGCTCAAATGTCTGTCCAACCTGACCTTGACTATTTCCAGGGATGGGGCTTCTACCATGTCTTTGGACAAGTTTTTCCAGTATTTCACCACACTCATTGTAAAGCATTTCTTCCTATGTGTAGCCTTAATGTACCCTCTTTTAGTTTAAAACAATCACCCGCTTTCTGTCATAACAGGCATTACTAAACAGAATGTCCACATCTTTTTATAGGTCCCCTCTAAGTATTGGAAGGCCCCAATAGATTCTCCCCAGAGCCTTCTCTTCTTCAAGCTGAACAACATCAACTTATTCAGCCTTTCCTCATAGAAGATGTGTTCCAGTCCCCTGATCATTTTTGTGGCCCTCCTCTGGAACCATCCCAACATGTGTGTGTCTTTCTGAGGACTCCTGAGCTGGATGCAGTATTCCAGGTGGATTCTTACGAGAGCAGAGGACAGGAACAGGATCACCTCTCAGTCTGCTGGCCATGCTGCTTTTGAGGGAGCTCAGAGCACGACTGGCTTTCTGGGCTGCTGTCAACTCGTGTCCAACTTTTCACTGATCAGGACCCTCAAGTCCTTCTCTGCAAGGCTGCTCTCAATTCCTTCATCCTCCATCCTGTATTAATACCAGGGTTTGCCCGAGGGGGTACAGGACCTTGGATTCACCCAGGTGCAGGACTCATGAGTTTCACATGGTCCCCCTTTTGAGCTTGTCTGGGTCCCTCTGGACGGCATCCAGTCTCTCTAGCAAATCAACCATGCCACTCAGCTTGGTGTCTTCTGCAAATTTCCTGAGCGTGCACTCGAGCCCACTGACTATGTCATAGAATCATAAAAACATAGAATCATAGAATGGCATAGGCTGGAAGGGACCTTAGAGATCATCTAGTCCAACCTCCTTGTTTTGGGCAGGGACACCACCTCTCGACTAGACCTGGCAACACATGGGGACCGAGCGGGAAATCATAAAACCATCAAGGCTGGAAAGGGCCTTAATATCATCAAGTCGAACCTACAGCCCTGCACTACTGTAACACTAAAACTAAACAGTATTGATCCCAATATGGCCCCCTGAGAGACACTACTCATCACTGATCTCTATCTGGACCTCAAGCCTTTGATCACTACCTCCAGGACAAGACCATCTAACCAATTCCTCATCCACCACTCGATAGTCCACCCATCAAATCCTTCTCTCTCCAATTTAGAGAGAAGGATGTTGTGGGGGACTATGTCAAAAGTCTTAATGGAAGTCCAGATAGATGACATTTTTTCCCTTGTCCACTGATGTAGTCCACCTATCATGAAGGTCACTAGGCAGGACTTATCCTTAATGAAGCCATGCTTGCTGTCTCAAACCATCTCACTTCCCTTCATGTGCTTTAAAATAATGTCCTGTTTTAAGCTAACTAAAACCAATTCTGTTCAGAGATTTTAATTTTCAGCTCAATCTCTTTTAAGAGACAGCACTTTCTGAAGTTAACAGCATGTTTTTGCAGACAGTGTCTGCTACTAGAAGTGTAATGCCTGATGTTAAAGTTACTAATAAGGATTGGTATGCAGAAAGGCTTTTGTATATGCTTCTATAGTAAACAACGTCACACTTAAATCTTGTGTACTATGTTGGGATGCTGTAAAACAAAAAGTCACACCTCTGGGGAGGAGTGGACAGGAGAAGTGATGCAAAACTGACCAGAGCATCCATAACTCTTGACGCATGGTTTCTAGCAGGATCTGTTCCATGATCTTCCCAGGCACAGAAGCTAGGCAGAAAAGTCGGTAGTTCCCAGGGTCCTTCTGTCTACTCTTTTAAAACATGGGTGCAGTGTTACCCTTTTCCAGCCTCTCGGGACTTCACCTGATGGCAATGACTTTTCAAATATCATAGAAAGCGGTTCAACAACTACCTCATCCAATTTCCTCAAGATTCTCTGATGCATGTTGTCATGCCCCATAGACTTATGTCTAAGTTCCTCAGGTGGCTGCAAACCTGATCTCTTACACTGGGAAGGACTTTGCTTATCCAGTCCCTGTATTGAGGTACATCCACTCCCACACTTCCAGTGGGCTGAGGTGAAAAATCTGGTGAGTATCTCAGACTTGTCCTCATGTGCTGCTACTAGTTTGCCAATTGTGTTCATCAGCAGGGGTGCACTTTCTTAGACCTTTCTTTTCTGGCTGACATACTTGTAGAAGCCCTTCTTGTTATTCTTTGCATCCAAGTTCAGCTCCAGCTGTGCCTTGGCCTTCCTGACCCCATCTGTACACATCCAAGCAGTGCCCCTATACTCTTTGCAAGATACCTGTCCCTGCTTCCACTGCCAGTTCATTTCCTTCTTGCCCTTCAATTTGACCAGCAGGTCTCAACTCAGCCATAAGGTCTCGTCCCTTCCATGCCTGATTTCTAACACCTGGGAACTGAGAGCTTTTGGGCTCTATGGAAACTGTCCTTAAAGATGTGCCAGCTATGTTATATTCCCTTGTCCCTGAGGACCATTTTCCCAGGAGTCCTCTTGACTAATTCCTTGAAAAGTTGGAAGTTTACTTTCCTAAAATTCAGGGCCTTCATTTTACTCTTTGCTTGACTCATATCCCTCAAGACTGTGGACTTCTCCGGTACATGGTCACTGCAGCCTGAGCTGCCTGCAATCTTGACATCACCAGTTAGCTCAGGTCCAGTTATGCATCTCCTTTTGTAGAGATGTCTATTACCTGACTTAAGAAGTCCTCAGTGCATTTTGGTAGCTCCTGGGTTGCCTACAGCTTGCTGTGCTACTTTTCCAGCAGATATTGGAGTGGTTGAAGTCCACCAGCAGGATGAGAACTGCTTGTATCTGTAGTAAGAACTGCTTGTATCTGTAGTAAGAAGATTTCATCAATAGGCTCTCCTTGGTTTGGTGGCCTGTAGCAGAACACCAACCACAACATTCCCTTTGACGCCTTGGTCCCTAACTCTTACCCATGAACTTTCACTTTGTTTCTGACTATTCTTCAGAGACAACTCTTCACATTCTATCCATTTCTTGATGGAAATCTACCCTTCCTTCCTTGCCTGTCCCTTGTGAAAGTCCTGTATCTGTCAGTAGACAAGCTGCAGTAAATGGGATTCATCTTACCAAGTTTCAGTAGTAGCAACTACTCTGTAGTTTTCTAATAGTACTGTGGTTCCATCTCGTCCTGTTTGCTCCCCATACTGTGTGCACTGATGTAGAAGCACTTCAGCTGGGCTGTCAGTCATGTCACCTTTTCAGCGGAACACTCCTTAATGCCTTTGAGGTATTTCCTGGTATTCCCTGTTGGCTCCTATTACCTCAGGACCCACTGTCTTATCTCTATAAGACTTCAAGTGTGCTCCAGTGTATCCAGAAAATCTCACAGCAACAGACTGAGGGCCTTCACTGGCACCCTGTCCCTCTGACTTTGGACTTTCATCCCACAGCTTGGTACTGGTGAGCTTGATATTATCTCCCTCCCCTTCAAGTCTGTCAGTCACACCTGCTAGGTCATGAGCAAAGACCCTCTTCCTGCTTTGAGAAAGATTAATCCCATCTGATGCCAACAAGCCTGGTGCCGTATAGACCATTCTCTTATTGAAGAACCTAAAGTTGTGGTGTTGACACCAGCCATAGAGCCACGTATTCATAGACTGAGTCTGCCCATTTTTTCCAATATTACTGCTCACGCTTGGAAAAGTAAAGGAAAAAAATCACCTGTACTCTGGATTCCCTTAACCAAGGCTCTGAAGTTTCTTTTGATTGCTCTTGGACCAGCAAGAGCGCATATGGAAGACCAGTAATGGGGTATAGTCCAAGGGCAATACCAGATGAGGATGTTTTCTCTTGCAAAGATGTAGTAGAATAAAACAGAACAGAAAACAAATACCTTTGCAAAAGTCTGAGCACAGCATGAGGCCAAACTTGACAAAGCAGAAATCTTTGACTCAGTGTAGTTCCACATTTCCTTCTAGAAAGGCAGGCAGCAGAAAAATTCTAAACTTTCCTCAATTAATTTTTCATTGCTCTGTTTGTATTGTAAAAGAAAGTTCTCTAACCTGTAATTAATAGTGACATGTCCTTTTATTTTTTCTTGAAATTCTGAGAGTGAAAAAATGACAAAAATTAGTTCGTAGTATTCTTGCAGTGAGGCTGAAATTTTGAACTTGATGCATGTATGAAAGAGACTATGATGTAGCTGTATAGGACAGCAGACAGTAGGATATAAGAGACCCTTTCAAAGGTCCTATAAAAGAAGCTCCAACAGTTCAAAAAATTGAATCTACTTTGATGTTGATTCTGTGTTTAGGAACATTTTCATGTTTCCTCATTGTTTGATCAGAAAAGGTATAAATGTTTTAAATACTGCAGATATTTTACTCTGTGTGCTTTAATCTCAACCATCAATGCTCAGTTTGTTAGGACCTTTTGATATGTTTGAGGTATATTTAAGTGTACCAGAAATACAGCCTAGTTTTTGTCATCAACATGTTTTTGTAAGAATTTGGTCTGAAAAAATTATTATAGACTTAGTATATATTTCAAAGTTTTGTTATAGAAACCACAAAAGTTTATAAACTATAAAAAGACCTTGAAGAAATAAGACATAGTTCAATTGCATTCTGGTAAAGGCTAAATTTCATGCATATTTTGATGGAAGATACTGCCATACCAGGGAAAGTAATGCATTTATTTGACTGTTGAGATGGTGTAGCTCAATTCTTACACTTAAGATAGAAAGTCAAGGATGAGAAAGTAAAAATATCCCTGTGAAGACTGGGCCCTTTGAACATACAGAAAAGAACCTACTAAGCTTTTTAGACTTTGAAGAGATAGGAGAGCTATGAGAGTGATGAGAAGTGAGAAAGTGGAGAGAAAAAAATTGTTTTACATTAGTTATAGCATGCTGGCACTCTGTAGGAGTTGTCAGAGCTAAAGTAACAATTGTACTTTTTAATTGAGATTAAGGGTGCCTAGAGGCCTATAGCTGAGCTGATGCAGCTTCAGATATGCAAACAACAAGATATTTTTAGCATGTATTGGATTACTCAGGGAATTGTTCATGTAAAGGAAAAGATTCCTTTTCTCATTGACTTAGATTAGAACACAGGGTTTTTTTGCAGAACTAGCAGCATATGTGAATAAAATGCTTTTCTTGCTATGGAGAGCCATGTAGCATAGGACAGGATTGCTTTCTTCTCTGTCAGGATAGGTGCACTGAGGAAAAGTAACTTAATACTTCATATTGGAGGCCTGCGGCCAGTAGTGTTCCTCAGGAACCAGTACTGGGTCCAGTTTTGTTCGATATCTTCATCAGTGGCCTGGATAAGGGGATAGAGTGCACCCTCAGCAAGTTTGCTGATGATACGAAACTGGGAGGGGTGGCTGACACACCAGAAGGCTGTGCTGCTATCCAGTAAGATCTAGACAGGCTAGAGAGCTGAACCTCATGAAGTTCAGTAAGGAAAACTGTAGAGTCCTGCATCTGGGGAGGAATAACACCAGGCACTAGTACAGATTAGTCGTCATCCTGCTGGAAAGAAGCCCCATGGAGAAAGACCTTGGAGTCCTAGTGGACAGTGAGTTGACCGTGGGACAGCAACGTGCCCTTGTGGCTAAGAGGGCCAATAGGATCCTGGGGGGAATTAAGAAAAGTGTGTCCAGCAGGTCTCGGTATGTTCTCCTCCCCCTCTGCTCTGCTCTGGTGAGACCACACCTGGAATACTGTGTCCAGTTTTGGGCTCCCCAATTTAAGAGAGGCAGGGATCTACCGGAGACAGTCCAATGGAGAGTTACAAGGATGATTAAGGGACATGAATATCTCTCTTTTGAAGAAAGACTTAGAGAACTGGGGCTGTTCAGTGTTGAGAACAAAAGCCTGAGAGGGAATCTTAATATGTGTGAATATCTGAGACGTGGATGTCAAGAGAAAGGGAGTAATGGTGCCCAATAATAGAACAAGGAATAATGGGTATAATCGAGAATATAGGAAGTTCCACCTCAGCATGAGAAGAAACTTCTTTACTGTGAGGGTGATGGCTGGTGCCCAATAATAGAACAAGGAATAATGGGTATAATCGAGAATATAGGAAGTTCCACCTCAGCATGAGAAGAAACTTCTTTACTGTGAGGGTGATGGCTGCCAGAGAGGTTGTGGAGTCTTCTTCTCTGGAGTCTTTCAAAACCCACCTGGACGCGTTCCTGTGTGGCTGCCCTAGGGGATGCTGCTCTGGCAGGGGGGTTGGACTAAATGATCTCTAGAGGTCCCTTCCAACACTTAACATTCTACAATTCTATGATTCTCTGATTTAAACCCCTAGTGCTTGATCAGTTTTTGCAATTAAGTTGGCCTTTTGTGCTCTTATACAAGGAAATATGTCACAAACTGACACAGAGCTGTCTCCAGGCCAGGCATTAGTTAAGAGTGATTCCAGACAACCTGTAAGGAGTGTTTGGAATGAGTGATTACATTATATCTGTGGGAGGTTGTAGTGGCAGGTCAGAGGTGTGTTGCCCCTGTCAAAAGGAGAATCTTCCTCCGTGATTCAGTGCAGGGGGATACATAGTAATTAAGGATGAGGAAAAGAATGAGATATTTAATGTCTTCTTTACCTCAATCTAGTTATTTGCAGGAAGACAGTGATTGGGAACAGAACCTCCATAATCCAAGATGAGGTGGTTAATGACCTCCTGCACCATGTAGACATACTCAAGTCTCTGAGGCCAGGTGGGTTACACCCAAGCGTGCTGAAGGAATTAGCAGATATATTTACCAAAACACCCTTTGTAATTTATTAACAGTCATGGTTAACTGGGGAGGTCCCAATGGACTGAAAATTAGCAAATGCAGTGTCCATCAACAAGAAGGGCTGGAAGGAGAATCCGAAGAGCTACAGATCTGTCAGTCTGACCTTGGTGCTGGGATAGGTCATAAAACAAAACATTTTGAGTGCCATTACATACTACTTGCAGGACAACCAGATGATCAGGCCCAGTCAACACGAGTTCATGAAGGGCAGGTTCTGCTTAACAAATCTGATGCCTTTCTATGACAAGGTGACCTTCTTGGTGGATGAAGTACTTGGTACTTGGTACTTGGTACTTGGTACTTGGTACTTGGTACTTCAGCAAAGCCTTAGATACTGTTCCTACAGCATGCTCATGAAGAAACTGGCTGCCCAAGGCTTGGGTGGACATACACTCTGCTGGATCAAACAGTGGCTGGGTGGCTAGGCACAAATAGTGGTGGTGGTGAATGCAGTTAAATCCACTTGGCAGCTGGTCATAAGTGGTGTTCCCCAAAGCTCAGAATTGGGGCCACCCCTGTTTAGTATCTTGTTCACTGATCTTGATGAGGAGATTGAGAGCACCCTCAGTAAGTTTACAGATGACACCAAGCTGGACAGAAGTGTTGGTCTGCTGGCTTTTCAGGGGGACCTGGACAAGCGGATGTGTTGAGGCTAATCATACGAGCTTCAACAAGGCTGTGCTGAGTCCTGCACTTTGGCCACAACAACCCCCAGCAACACTACAGGCTTCGAGAGGAGTGGCTGGAAAGTTGCCCATCAGAAAAAGATCTGTGTTTATCAACAGCTGGCTAAATATAAGCCAACAGTGTGCCCAGGTGGCCAAGAAGGCCAGCAACATCCTGTCCTGGATCAGAAACGGTGTAGCCAGCAGGACGAGGGAAGTGATTTTCCCCCTGTACTCAGCACTGGTGAGGTCATAGCTTGAGTACTGTGTTCAGTTTTGGGCACCACAGTATAGGAAAGACATTGAGGTGCTGGAGAGGGTCCAGAGAAGGGCAAGAAGGTGATCAAAGGTCTTGAGAATAAGTCTTATGAGGAGCAGCTGAGGGACTTGGGGTTGTTTAGTCTGAAGAAAAGACTTGAGGGAAGACCGTATTGCTCTGTACAACTATGTGACAGGAGGTTGTAGGGAGGTGAGTGTTAGTCTGTTCTCACAAGTTACAATGGACAGGACAAGAGGAAATGGTTATGCCAGGGCAGGTTTAGGTTAGACATTAGGAAAAATTTCTACACTGAAAGGGCTATCAAAGACAAACAAGCTGCCGAGGGAAGTGGTTGAATTGCTATCCTTGGAAGTATTTAGAAGCTATCTAGCTAGAGTGTTCAGAGATGTGGTTTAGAAGTGGTCCTGGTAGAGTTATATAATGGTAGGATGGAAAGACCTTAAAGGTCTTTTCTGACCATAACAATTCTATGATTCTATGATTCTACTATTCTATGATTAACTGTTCCATATGAATGCAAGGACCATACAGATTAGATCTCAATTGCAGCACAGATACAATACTGAATTTCCATCTTGTATATTTGCACTTGCGTTTGTTGACTATTTTCATCTCCTTGATGTTGTCTGCAAAATGTGTAGTGCCCCTCTATTTTATTTGCTTCAGTCAACATAAACCTCCGAACACACAAGCTCTATCCTGTGTTCTCAGATTCGCCAATAAGAGGAAAGACTATTTTTTTTTTGCTGTAGGCTGACTATGTCCACCTGATATTTGTTATGTCTGCATTCCCTTTTATTCCTTACTATGAGATAAAGATTTATTCAAGGCCATAATCTATAAAGATAAGCAGAGATATTTTAATATTAGTTTTATGTTCAAGCTGCTGATTTGAGAGCAAGTGTTGACGATGGGATGTATAATGGGATCAACATAAAACACCCTGAATGCAACAAATAACAAGAACAGACCTGCTTTATGTGACATTATTGGTGGTAGTTTCATGTGCATAAGTCACAGAGCTGAAGTTTCAGGCCTAAATTTACAGACACACTGTATGATATGCAGAGGATTCATTTTCGCACACACCAACATTGGTTAAGAGCAGAAAATGTTTGAAGAGATGACATATTTTTGAATGTGGCTTTTGAAAACCAACTCATGTAATAAAATTGGTTTAATGATCATAATGGATGATGATGTGTGTTTCTTCTGCAGGACATTTTTAAGTCATATAAATTTGATCTTATTGACCTTATATTCACACTCCAGCACTTCTAGAGATTTCTAGCATGCTACATTTTGACAACAGAATCTAGACTATATACTTCCTTATTTTTTTTTGGAAAAAGGTTTTTTTTGTGTAAGCTATTTCTATCAAATAGTGAAAAAATACAGAGTATATTCTGGGGAAACAACTTTTGTATTTCCTTTTCAGAAAACTTTTTACAGAGGAGTAACATCATCCAACTTAAATAGCATTCAGATCTATATCATACACAATCAGAAAAAGATAAAATACTTCATAAATGTCACCGTGTGGCTTACTGCCTTGTAAAATTCTAAAATGCTTGCAGATGCTTTTTGTGATCCCTGTCCAGTCAGTCTAACATGTGGGAAGTACTGCTGATCATGAAATGCAGGCTTTGGTTCATATAAATCTGGAAGATGTAAAAACTGATTATGACTGAAAGCAGATTTTCTATTCTCTACTTTTTATTTAAAATAATCAAGCAAATACTTCTGGACCTTCTGGATACTCCTCCCACTCCTCCTACCCCCAACCTCATTTTGTTGTGGTCGTTGAAGACATTTATAGTTGTACAGTCCAGAAGGTAAATGAAAATATGTGGCAAAATTGATTTATTTATTAAAATAATCTTATTATAACCCACAGTGTACTCAACAGTAGCATATGTTATTTCACCTGCTAAAGACACCACAAGAAAGTTTTAGCATCAGTTATGGCTCTGGAGTTTCACGCTATTTGAGATACCGAGATTTCTGAACAATAATAATTTGGAAACAACAACAAAAAAGAGTACAGACAATGGGAAGTAAATAGAAATAATAATGTCCCAAAGCAGCACTCTTCTGGAACAGGTATGATTTTAGTTTGACTGGGCATTTCATAATAACACAAGCTTCTGCGTATTGAACTGCTGGGTAGCCCTTCTGAAGCACTGCCAAGCTATTACATGACCTGTGCTTTGTTTCAGGACTCTGTTGCAACAAAGAAAACACATGCATGGGGTAAGTGAAAACATCTGAAAGTTTATCTTTATTATGAAAAGTGTCAAATATCACTAACGTTATTGCTTCTTCATTAAACAAAAAACCCAAACAAACTATTCCTGTGTGCACTCTGCATGTGGCTTCTGTTGTCTATGTCTGACTGGGAAATGAACAGTGACTTCTTTACTTGTTGGGATTTTTTTTTTTTAAATTTTACTTTGCTATCACATTTTTTAGTTTCCCACCTTTCAGCAAGAAAGTTCACCTTCTTTTCTTTTATTTGGACTTTATGTTTTGTGACTATCTGCCTGCCAGAGAAGTGGTCTTTTCTCTGGCTGGCACTTGAGACTTGAAGCATCTCTTATTAAAAAGGCAGAAAAATGAACAGTTTGAAAGGGCATTTATACAGTGTGTCTATTCTAGTGGCTGAAAGACAGTATTTTTTAATGTACAGTTTAAAATGTTTTATATCAAGTTGAGTTTTGCACAGAAGCATTTCATCAAACCCGCAAGACTTTCCTTCTTACTCCATTAAATTCCATTATCAGAACTACCAGTGTGTGGCTTAAAGACTTAAAGTTATACTGCTAATAATTGAGCAGTTCTTTCAATACCAACTACAATTTAAGATGAAACATGCTTATTTTCTCTGACAGCTGTAAATCTAGTAGTTGGAACTGGTCCCAATATTGCAAAATTCCTGTCCATCTGACAAACATTGACTTTCACAATGTGATCCATCTAAGAAATAAAACCTACACCAAAGCAAAGTAGCAAACTGCCAAGAAAGGTGATATTTAAATGATTACAGAGACAAGTAAACCAGTTTACTTGACTCACCTGAGTAAGCAAATAAGAACTCTATCTTGAACTCAGTTAGGTTTTCAATCAGACAAAAATATAATTGTAATTTTGTCTACACCACACCTTATCTTCTCTTTTAAGTATAGAGTCAAATAACAAAGACAATCTGCATGGGATTTATGGATCCATATTTTCCCATACTGATTTTGTTTACCAAAATATTAATATCTCTTTTTCCCCATTGAGGAAGAGGATTAGTTTTTCTTTCTAACAAGCCCTCAGACAAGCTTACTTTTCAACAACCAAATAGTCCATATGGTATTTCAGAATGGATTTTGAAATTTGTGTGAGCTGACTTATCCAAGTGGATAGTAGCCATCTGGACTTATCAATAAATCAATATGCATCAAGCAATGAAGACAGAATTCTAAAACCAAGAGGAGGTGTTTACAGTTGCTAAGATCCTTAGGCATCTTTAAGTCAAAAAGTATTGAGTTAGAATAATGTTTTTTATATTTACAGTATGCCTGGCCCTTACACGCAAATTATTTATTCCAGTTTTCATACAGTCTTGGAAGCTCCTTCCAGTGAAACAAATTGGTCATCAGTCAGCACGTCTCTCAGTATTGTAAGTGGTCTGGCTGTGTTATTGCCTTATTGATTCACATACTGAAGTGAGGTGTTTTCTCCTGAGTGATACTAAAGTACCTGTATGTTAAGTTCTCAAAGCTGATCCCTCTGAGGATGATGGACATGTCATGTGCTCTACCGATCCTCAAAACTGATCTTTAAATAAGGTCTGCTGGCTCCATATTGTCATGATTGGAAATTAAGTTGCCCCAAAAGATGACATAGGGCATGAAGTATATGTCCGCATTGCACAAAGCAGGAACTGGAGCTATTAGTTCCATCCAGGGTGGTGCAGTAGTTCTAACCAAATTTAGTGAGAGTGGTGATACTAGTTATATTCCTAAAACCCGCGTGATTGTATTGGCAAATTTTTGCACCTTGTCTAAGAAATCCTACCTCTTCTTAAAGTTTCTTATTGCAAACAGGAAGTGCAAATCCTGTTCTCTGCACGTCTGAGTGATGGACAAGGTTGTGAAAGTACCTTCAGTCCCACAATCCAATATGAACAATAAGTAGACCACAGATTTCTTCTGTGCTGTTGCCTGAGATGCTGCATCTCGTTCAATACTACATAGGAAAGTACCTTGAGTTTTCATTGTTAGCTATCACTTAGCCAAAATTCAGTGTTTTAGACAAAGCCTTCTTTAAAGTCTTCCTGGTCTGCCCTTTTGCCAGTTAATTATTTATTGTCTCATTGTTCTTCCTACTCTACTTGCATTTTATAATAAGGGTCATTCTGACAGAAAGAAAATGTCACTTTATTTACAGAGAAATGAAGCAAAAAATCATCCAAATTGTGAACAGAATCTCCCCCATCCTCAATGTCGTGGCAATCAGTTAAGCGACACAGAATTGCAGATGCTCCTAGTAAATTATAAGCTATTAGTAACATAACTCTTCCCCACCCTAAACTAATGTATGAATGTAAACTCTAAACTGGAAACTTTGAGATCTTTTATATTCAATCCACACTAAACAAAAAGGCCAATTTCCTTGTATAGTCTGTTTGAACTGAATAAAATAGAAAAGAATTATTTACATTTGTCCACCAGGGAACAGTACAGCACTTTACTGTGTTGTTTGGATTCTTTGTTCGTCTGGAGAATGATGGATGTTCCAACTGATTTTATTTTTCATCTTGGAACAAAATGTCCCTCTAGATCATCTGTGGGAAGTTACAATCTCTTACCCATTATGTATTAAGGAAATGTTTAAAGTGCTGGTGATGAAAAGCTCTCCATTGTTTTAATTATATTCTTAGTGTTAACAAGTAACATAGTATTGCTATGTTTTTGTGAACTTTTTTTTTATATTCCATTTCTATTTTTGTAACACCTCCTTGGAAATAAGAACTTTTTGCCCAATGTTACCTAAGGGTGAAACCTAGGTAAGATGCTCTTGTTGAGACTCTGCATACCCATATGTCCAATGCTTGATAACAAGCATTTGAAATGACTTCTAATGTTATGCATATGGTGAATGAACGACTAGAGAGGGGCCACAGAATTAACATAGGGGATTTCTTAGACTCTTCAAAAATGTGGGCTGTGGTAAAGAAACGAAAGCTCATGTCTGGATCTACATTAGAAATGGGTTTTGCCTTTTAGCTTTGGACACTGCATGGATATAGACATGGCATATTTCATTTTCATGAACAAAATGATTTCTGCTATTTACTAAATAATTCTATTTTAAAGTAAATAAGTAAATTGTTAAAAATAATAAGTAGTTTGTCTCCCTGGATGCAATGCGTTTCAAACTATATTTGAGACCTCATTAAAACCACTTTGTTACTGAATTCTGGGAGTACAACCTGAAATCGTAAATAAATGAGGAAGTTTTAGGGCATTACACAGGAATCTACTTCATTTTGGGGTTAGTTTTAAACAAGTTCTTAATTACTGTGAGTCTTTATTTAAAAACATTAAAGTAAAGTCTGTGAAAGTTTGTTCATACCTTAGCTCCTGAGAATACAGTGATGTTTGTATGCTGAAATAGATGGATTTCAAAGGAGGGATTAAAGAAGATAGATGTAAACAACAGAAAGAAGGATGTGCTAGTCCTGCCTTTGATAAAGTCAGAGATATAGAGAGGAAGGTAATGAATAAAGAGTTCAGAATCCTTGAGGGAGTAATTAGTAAAGTCTTTGATAATATATTAAAACCTTAAACTGTGGCTAGGTGACTCTGTATGACAGAGTTTGGAGGGTGTGCATCCAAGGCACATATCTGCTACTTCACCACCTAAATAGGCACCTGGGAAATTGATTGCTCAGTACTGATTTCCCAGTTATAAAAGTCAAAGTTTGTCTGTAAGTATTGTGGCTAATAGTTTCACAGAGACTCAGACTCTGAAGTAGAATTCAAGGGGAATAGAGATCAGTTAAATAAGATGAGCTATATCCATGAAGGACCTTGTAGGTTAAAAGCAAACTTTTAACACCATTTATGACTTTATGGGAAATCAGTTTAATGGTTCACAAGAAATACATGAAATATGGTAATGTTTTGTATCGGTGACTAACCTTGCCTCTGTGTTCTGAACCTTTTCTTCCCCTTTGATCCAGGACAACTTTGGAAGCATCATATTGCATAGGTAATAGTCAGTGAACGGTGGCATGAAGACATGAACAAGCAATGTCAGGAGGAGAAGGTGAGGGTAATGTCAAGTAATAATTCTTAAGCGAAAAATTATAGCTTCTCTTCTTTCTTCTAACATATTTTAAACAACATTTGGGTTCTCATCATGACCCCTTTCTAGTTTTGCCACTAATTGCTGGGGCTATAACTACAAATAAAGTTCAGTAAGACAATTGTTTCAGATTAAGAGTGTATGTTACTTAAAAGCACCTTAAATTTACGTATTGTATTTCTAGAAATTATTTCCACTTTATGTAGAAGATTTTATAATAATATCTTCAAAGTCTGGGATATTATTTCAAATCATCTTTTAAACAGTTTTTCAGACAGTTTTGCTTTCTATATTTATATTATCCTTTGTCTCAAAGACATTTTAGTCCGAATGTGTATCTAGTCTTTCTACATTTCAGAAAGGAAGAGAAGGAAAAAAGCACTGACATAACCCATGCTGTAGGAGGAGATGTGGTGATGGACACCTGATAAAATCTGAGTTTATTGCTGGTAATAGAAGCTCCTATTTACTGATTGTTGCAAAATCAAACCACAGCAGACGTCAGGAACACTGTTGAAAGCATTCAGGATATTTTATTATTATTTTAAAACAGATGTTTCTTTGCAGATCACATTTTTCTCAGGGCAAGGAAGAAAAAACAGTAAGGGATGCTCTTCGGTGCTCTTCTCAGTGACTCAACAGGAGTAACATGTTCTCAATAACTCCCTGGACTGGGCTTTTACTCATTTGCCTTGCATCTGCAAATAACAAGCAAATTGATAAAGGTCCTTTTTCCTTCCTTTATACGGCTTGGATTGAATTAAGATCTCATTACAAATAGGATCTTTGGTGTCTCTTTCTAATTCTCTCCAGATCTTCAGAAGTCATTCCTAGTCAGCTACAGCTTTGCATTAGCTTCTGTTTCTGGGTGGGCCAGTGCAAAATGAGGATATCCTGCTCTGAAAGGAGGCTCTGTAAAATCAGCATAGTGTGAGTTCTGTGCTTTGTTCCATGGAATTTCTATGCTAATGTGTTCAGTTTAAAGCTGAAAGTATCTGACTTCTGACTGCCAGTTCTCGAACACGTAGTTGAGCATCGGAGTGGAGTTGGTAAACCAATTTTAAGGCAACAAAGCAAAGAACAGAACCTCTTTTTCTCATTGTTATAGTTAGCTCTATAGGAGTAGCTATACTGAGAAGAAAAATTAACTCATTTGGGTCGTCAAAGTACGTACGTGCATATGTAAATACTGACAGTCATAGAAAACTTTTGCTTTAGATCCAAAAAGGGTATTATCATTTGAGACTTCTGTGATAATTAGGCCCACTCCCTGCATTACCTTGAACACTGCTAGGGTTCAACATGTCACTGTGATCTGATATCGCTGTAATTCTTTGCTGGAGGAAGTAAAAGTAGTCTAGCACTTGATATCTGCTTTGTCCCCAGTTCATTACAAACCAGTTAGACTTAGAACTATGAAAGAATGGGTGAAAGTGAATAAAACTGTGAAATATTGTGATAAAGTAGGGCTGTGATTCTGCCCCTGTGCTCAGCACTGGGGAGGCCTCCCCTAGAGCCCTGTGTGCAGGTCCGGGCCCCTCACTGCAAGAAAGACACTGAGGGGCTGGAGCGGGTCCAGAGGAGAGCAATGAGGCCGAGGAAGGGACTGGTGGGAAAGTCCTGTGAGGAGAGGCTAAGGGAGCTGGGGGTGTTTAGCCTGGAGAAGAGGAGACTCAGGGGGGACCTTATCACTATCTACAACTCCCTGAAGGGAGGGTGCAGTCAGGTGGGGTCGGGCTCTTCTCCCAGGCAACCAGGGACAGGACGAGAGGACACGGCCTGAAACTGCATCAGGGGAGGTTTAGGTTGGATCTCAGTCAGCCCTTCCTCAGGGAGAGGGTGCTCAGGCACTGGGATGCACCGCCCAGGGAAGTGGTGGAGTCCCTGGAGGTGTTTAAGGAGAAGCTGGATGTGGCACTTAGTGCCCTGGTCTGGCCGATGGGGTGGTGTTGGGTCATAGGCTGGACTTGATGATCTCAGAGGTCTTTTCTAGCCTCAACAATTCTGTGATTCTGTGAATTTTAATGGATCTCAGAAGAGGAATATTCCATGTGATCTACCCTGGTGAGGTGCCAGCCCTCTTTCACGGAGTGTTCAGTGCTCTAGGGTTCTCAGAAGGTTTGACACAAAGTATCTCTGGCTACCTCGCATCTTGATAGTTACTCAGAACCCAGACAAATGTAAAAACATGAAGCACTCAGGCAAAAACCAGGAAAACTGTCTGTGGTCTCATGCCCTACTTTCCATTCCTGTTTAGCTCTCTTGCTGTCATTTGCTGTTAAATGTCTCATACTAATGGCAAGATCTGACAGCAATGTGTAGATGGTCACTACAAAGAATGTGCAAACGTTAGAGATAGGTAAAAGCACTTATATTATAAATCTCTGAGAGGTACAGCACTCCTGGCTGGTTGAGTCAGAAAAGTCAGTATGTTCCGGAATTTATTGTAGAAGAGGTCCACAGCAAACATGAAGTAAAACTATTGATTGGGTCTCCATTAGGCAGAGGAGGTGCAATAGACAGAGGAGTGGATGATTTTGGCTACAAAATATGATGATCTGAACTAAAACTCTGCTGAATTCATATTACAAGGATTGTATCGAGTTTGAAAGATTTAAATTTATATATCTATATGTGAATGATTGTGTATGAGTTAGGTGAGAAAGCCTTGCAGATGCTGGTGGTTGTCTCAGGAATGAGCTGAAATTGTTCCTCAGGCAGCACTGCTTGTGTTGATGAGGTACCTCTATTGACTATGATCAGGGCTAGAAAAGAGTAATTAGGCACCTAAGCGTAATTGTCCTAGTTTGGAGCCGTCTTGTGGTGCCATTTATGGACTACAGTGTTTCATATGATTTGGGAAAAAAGATTTTAAATGTAAAAATGTATGGACATACCCTAAATAACAGGTTTTGTAAGTAAGCAAGTGTGAATTGAGGTGTATGAAATTATGATATGTAGTCTTACTGTGGGCAGAGAGGATTTCTACGGTGAGATTGCTAGTGATGCAAAGTGTGTTGTAGCTCAAGGAATATGTAACATTTTTCTATGTGTTGATATACACACTTCCAGGTTGGCCCATGGAAGCTCAAAATGCAGAATTCAGTTGACAATCTCATGATGTCTCAGTTTTTGTGCAAATATCTGATATTCCTTTAAAATGGTATAATTCCCAAGCAGTCTTGTCTGATGAAAAAATAGGAAGAAACTGCCAAACGCAAACTTCATCTTCTACGTAAGAGGTTATACCGTCTAATCCACCAGCTGCAGCCGCAGTGACAGCCATAAGCAAATATTGCAAAAAGGCATAAGTGAAATCTTAGACAAAAGAGATCACTGATTTTTTGCAGGGGGCAAAAATACAGTTTTAATCAAGATATGTTTGTGGAGCTTGTCCGATGGGGTGAAGTAAATGTTACTTTACAAATGTATACAGTGAGCCATAGAGGGATTACTCTATGGTAATTTATAAACAGTTTAAATGGAATAATTTCACCAGAAAGAGGAGGATCTTGGACACTTTTATTGATAAGAGCTTTTCTTTTTTTTCCATGGAACAATGTAGGGCATGGAACAGGGACAGCATAGAAGATCTTTCTCTTTTAAGCCATTACTGTCTTTTTTCTCCAGCTTTTCCTCCTTTACCTATCAGTCTCTCTGAATTATTAAGAATCTACTGAATAAGCTTCATCAGAGCACCCATGCTTAAAATAATGCAGGCACATACCAGTGAGTACCTTTGAGAAGTATCATTTACCATCCTGACATATGTATAGGAATCTGGCCAAGTGTTGTTCTGCTACGCTTATCACTCCACATGTACAGTAATTAGAAAAAAATCAGCTAAGCTTTTTTTGTCTGAGTGGTTTGCAGATTCTACACTGTTATGGCTGTCCCTGAACAGCTGCCTCATCTTTTCTTTTTTTTCCCTGCTAAGAAGCTGCCCTCCTAGATCCTCAGCCATCTCCATGACTTGTACAAAACTCTTTCTAAAGTCCTTTCATTCTGCTCGGTGATTCTATGGTGAGTATTTCAGATGCAGTGTACAGAAGTGTGGACAAATCAGCCAGGTAACATAAGTAAATACATGCACTGGAACAGTGTGCTACAGGATTGAAAGATGAGAATACAGTTGTCGCTTATACTGTCTTTTTTCTTCAACTAAAAGAAAAGAAGATGAGCAAAATTGGGACTCAAATATGTGGATTATAGATAAATTTGACTTTTAAAAAGAAATATGCTCAGTAAACAATCCAGAGGCTCAGAGGTGTTCTTACATTTTAAGTTATCAAGGCTCTGTGAGCAAGAGAAAAAGACACTATATACGAGTCATGTAAGTCTTATGTAAGACTCTCCTTACATAAAAAAAGCTGTTGGTAGATGAAATATCTATAGATTATGTCATAATAAATACTCATTTAATTTTATATCACTATATGAGACTACCATATGGAAAGATTCAATAACAGCTGTTTTTCAGTCATTATTCCATGTGGAAATGTTCTCTGAACATTTTTAGAGTGTCTTGTGATTGTGAAATCAGGATTCAGGGGTTAGTTTTTATGAACTCAGAAGCTTTTATTTGTCATTAATGTAAGCACTTCATATGTGTCTACTTTCCTAATCATGGTGGCAACAATGTGACTGACAAGAAAACTATTTTTTACCTTAGCGAGTGGATGTGTGAAGAAAGTTGGAAAAGTGCAGCAGTGGTTGCTATCCAAGACTTACTTGTC
Organism: Apaloderma vittatum; assembly: GCF_000703405.1. NCBI lineage: Eukaryota > Metazoa > Chordata > Aves > Trogoniformes > Trogonidae > Apaloderma > Apaloderma vittatum. Next base: position 27,224 of record NW_009732230.1, on the reverse strand, counting down.
CCACTTATTTTTTCCTCTGTAATTTAGTCAAAATGTAGGTATTCGATACAATATTTTGTTTTCCAATAATTTTTTTTAGGGCTGTTTTTACATCTTAAAATTTTATTTGGAGAAAGACTGAAATGTCAAAATGATTGAAGTTTCAAATCTGAGAACAAGGAAGCTTCAATTTTTTGGTGCAAAGATTTTCTTTTTGTGTTCACACTGCCAGCTCCACTCATCCCCCTTCACCCCTTTTATTTTTTTTTAAAAAAAATGCAGATACTTGGAAAAATTATATACTTTAACTCCTCTGTTCAGGCTAAGCTTGAAAGTGTTCTGGGACATGTCTGTTTAACCCAATCTTAAGCATCTCAGAGAAAGGGATTTCATAGCCTTACTACTTAGTCTACTCCACACCTTAACCATGAATGGAAATGTTTTCTTAATATCTAATGTAAACCTTCTAAACTTGTTACTCAGTGCATCTGCAGTGGAACTAAAACTCAATTATTGCTATCTGTTTCTTTTGAAACTGTGAGGAGTATTATTCCCTTTTTTTTAAATCTTTTGCTGTTTTAGGTGAAACTAATGTAAAATACAATTTAAAAAGTCAAAGAATAGAAGATGATGTTACACACATTCTCCAAGAATAGTTCAGTGCATTTACTTTCTAAAGATATGACAAGACAGCATTGGTTGTCCAGAAAGAGTCATATGTCTTTTTCTATTTCTACTAAGAGAGAATCTATGTATTTTTAAATAGTTGTCAGGCTTCCTCACCAAAGAGAAAGAGCTGGCTTAACTGTTATAAATTTCTCTGAGTCTGGTTGCGTTCTCTCTTTGTATCACTCAGTCATCTCTATCTTGTAACTCCTTTTCATTTTACTTCTATGAGAAAAAAGCTCACATAAATTTTCTTTTCCAATTCTTTCAAAGTAGTTCACAGTTAGGTAATCCAGTCACAGAAAATAAAAAAACCTCACTGTATTCTTTAATTGACCAGTGAAGCAGAAAATAGAAATAAGTAATACTGAGTATTGAGATATGTAATAAAGTGACTAGTTTACAAGGCACTCTTATATTATTTTTTTTTTAAAAAAACCCTCTCTTCTCAAACACTTTCAAAGTACTAACATAATAATGCTTGTGATCAGTTCCAATGGCAAGTCCTCAGGGCTACATTTGATGGATAATTAGCCTGAGCTTAGTATTATGATCAGCACTGATTTTAGTGTTGATTTGAATGACATTTGGCAGACGAGCCCACCATAACCTCTAAACTTGAGCTTTGTGCCATATGGGAGATTTTGCATTCACATATATAGTGATTTAATGCTGCAGCTAATCATCTTGCACAAAAGGGAATCAAGTAAAAAGAAATCATGGCATGTATTCAAATGTTTTGCAAATTGGCACTTTTCAAGGAAAGAACAACAAGATCTTTACTAGTTGTATAACATTTTTCTTGCTAAAATTGATGGTTGATTTTATCCTTCCTTTATCCAGAATTTCTTTGTGTTATCTTACTACTGATGTATTGAAAAGAACATTGCTAAGAACTTCAAGGTTTTCTTTATAATGCTGGCAGTAAAACCCAATCAATATGCATTAATAAATAGACAGACAATAATCTTTAAGTTCATAGAAAGTCATCTGTGAAACCAAGTCCTGCACCAAGGCTAGAACTTTTGGGTGATCCGAAGTAGACTTTCAGAACAAGTGGGTAGATTGTAATGCTATAATATATCCATTATCTATTCTGAGTACTAACCTATATTCATTAGGTTAACTTTGTCTTACGGTAGCTTGTAACCATCTGTTGTGTTTTAATATGATAAATTAAATAATACTTTGCATCTTTTCTTTGTATAGATCTCTCTAGTCTGTAGTTAAACTACCTCCTAGTTAAATTAAGTAGTTGAATCTCTTCAGATTTTAAGGATATTTTGAGAAGTTTATATCATTTGAGTGGCTCCTATTAGATCATCTTTTTGAATCATTTACCTTCTCCACATCTCTGGATGTTTATACCAGCACTGAACATTCACTGGAATGAAAGAAGATGTTTGACATATAAGTCCAGGAGTTAGTTCAGGCTTATTCTACGTCTTTTCTTATATATGCTTTTTTGAATGAATATGTTAAAAATGGTACATTACTAGGGAAGTTTCTGTGGCTTTTGTGTTTGCAAAGCCTGAGCAAATTTAAGCTGGAGAGTTACACAGCAACGCATCATCAAGTATATTGAATGTTGAATTCTTATAATTAAAGGATAAAGTTGGAAAATAGAGGGTATAATCACACCAGAATTATGTAGCACTGTGATAGAGGTCTACCTTTCGGTATAAGCTTCCTGAGCTCCTGCCACTCTTTACTCAGGATAGCTAGTCCTCTCCAGTGAATTAGGAATGAGGGGATAGACTATAGACCTTTCTTCTAAATAATACTTGCAGACATCAAAGAGGAAGTATTAGCTGAGGACTTTATAGAAAGCCTTCTGAAATATTTCCATTGATTTCAGATCAGAAGTGCAATCCCATGTTTTATTGTCAAGCAAAAATACTTCTGCAAAAAAAACTCAAAAAAGATTTGCAGGCAACCCTTAGTCAAATCCAGGATCCGTAATACATGCATTTATGGTGACTGTTCAGGTAACACAGATGTATTATTCATTTGTTAATCCAGCAGCTGCTATGCATGTCAGATTTCTTGGGAAATAACAAGCTGCAGATCATTTGCAAATAAAGTTCAGCACAGCAGCCATCCCAGTTGCATTACACAGTACTGACACCTGAGGTCCTGGGCTGGGGTTGCCTCTGCCTGCAGCCGTTGCCTGCCCTGCCCCCTCTCTCATTTCTGCAGCAAGCTGCTGGCCCTCTCCTTTTCAGTGAATTAATTTTAGAAAAGGTGAGCAGAGTTCCAAGAAAAGGTGAAATGCAATTCAGATCCAATTATAGTTCAAAAGCGATGGAGTGTAGCCACGTTTGAGCCTCAAAACCACACAAAATAAAATTGTTGTCATATTGAGAAGCCATGTACACAGCAGCAAAGATCTATGGTGTTTCCTACTTGCAACAAAAGTACTAGCCCAGTTTAGGAACACTTCCCCACCACTCCCCTGTAATTAATGAAAACTCGTTGCAAATAACCAGATGGCAAACAAGTGTGTTGTACACATATTATCTTCCAAATATTTTGCTCCTACTTCCTAGCTGCCTGGGAACGCCAGTCGTAGCATAAATATGTCATTGATAATTTGTCAGTTTGCCCTAGTAATGACAGAAACTGTGACTATCAAAATAATTTAAAAAGATTTCTTAAATTATATCTGTCATTTAGAAGTTCAATGAAGAGTCCTGTTTAATAAGCAACAAATACAGAATTGCTTGCAGATAAGCTGTGTAATACCATACTAGAAAGATCAATGTGTTTAGCTGAACCAAACCTCAGTAAATAGTCCAGACAAGCTAAATACGGAACACAGAAAGTCACTTTTGCTGAGCTTTCTTTCTTTCTTTTTCTTTTTTCCCCCTCCCAATTAGCCGTTTTACTATCAGAATGAAACTCAGGATTTGAAAAAGTTGTGAAACGTCCCTATTTTCCGGTGTAGGAAAACCACGCAGACTGTCTAATATTTTCATTATATTAAAGATGCTTTTCAATCTTTAAAAACAATTCCCAGTTTTTGAGGTTTGCTTTCTTGCGTTAGAGGAACACTCAAAGGATAAGAAAAGTATGAGATATGTGGGACCAAAGTCACCCTTGCTGTAGCTTGATTAGTCCCGATTTGGTGTACACTCCGTGTATTCATTCGTGTTTGTCACTGTAGGATAAGTGCAATGGTAACTTCAGGAATAATGAGAAGTTATAAATTTTCACTACATATAAGGAATTAAAGTCTTCAAAATGACCATGTTATAATGAAGAAAATGAAAGAATTTTAACTTTTAGAAAAGCACCATATTGAGTCAAATTAATCTTTTACAGGTATAAAGTATTTCATTAGGTTGAAGTTGGGTTTTTTTAATAAAAATGCAATATCTTCTTTGTCTTGGATGGTATGGAAATACATTGAACAATCTGCTCAGTATAAAGATATAAACATATACCAGGTACTCTGATTAATATGTCATACTGATTTACAGCCAGTTGATTTGGTAATGCACAGATTATTTATTAACGAGCAACCATTTCTTAAGACATATGTATATACTGGAAACTATAGTGTAGTAACAGTGTTTTTGCACGATGAGAGAGCACCTGGGCCTTGTAGCAGAGTATGCTTGAATCATGACAGATACTCATACAGCAAAGTGTAGGAGACTGCAGAGTCGAGGAATCCTTCATTGCAAAGTTGGGCTGCAGAGAACTGGGAGTCAAAGGAGTGGTGGGAGACAAAACAGGTCTGAACAGTAGGCTAAGCTTGGCTGTTGATTTCATTTGTACATAGTAGCTTAAGTCAAGACGTGAGATAATTTTTCCTATTTCTGGATTCATTAACAGAGTTAAAAACAGGTGAAAGTTAGAAGACATACTATAAAATAATGACAGGATATAATGTAAGTACAAAGGATTAAGTCCATGGTTTTGAGCATGTAACCCTTAAAGCTTTACTTCTCTAGAATTTTGAACATTTACTGTTTTATCCTACAAAGATTAATATTAACTTCTTGTAATTTTATACTAAGCTACCTCTGAAATGTAGGGTGAGACACTCATCATGTAACTTTTCTTAGCTACTTCTTCTATGCTAGCTGGACTCATTCTGCACTCTGTGAATAGAAGCCAGTACTTGTGGAGAGTCAGTTATCCTATGATGGGTTAAACTGAGTTCTAGAAATATGTTGGTTATAGAGGGAGATTGGATTGTGTTGGTTATAGAGGGAGATTGGATGAATACCTGAGAATAGATAGTTGTTTTGCTAATACTAGCTCATTTGGCTCTCAGCTACAAATCATCTTGTGTTTTAAGAAAAATGCACTTGGATTTTCCTTCTATATTGATTTATAGAGTTCTGAGAATAATAATAATAATAATAATAAAAAAGTAGGTAAAGGCTTCTGCAATAGACTGACCTCATCAATATACATTAATCAGGCAGAAATTAATGATTTCACTCTTCTTTGCAAAAAATAACAAAATGAAAATGTTGACAGCTTAGAAATCAAATGAGCTTCTCCTGTTCAGGACTGGCAATACAAATTTGTTATGCAGGATGTCTCACTAAGGAACAGCAAGAAATACTTAGTTTTGTGAATTGGTCATTTGTTAAATTTAAAAATAGTCTGAGAAAGGGAAAAACAGAATATTTAGCGGCAATCAGTTTTGAAATTGAACAGCAAACAGGGTTCCAACTTCTGTGGAAGGAAAATTTTCCTCTTCCCTTTGTATTGTAAAAATTATTGTTCTGATTAAAGAATGAATGATTGAGATGAAATCATTTTTTTTTACAGTGAAAACAAAGCTCTAGTATTCATAGGATTTTTGGACTACTTAATTCTGCAAATAGCTTCTGAATTCTCTGGAATTTCCATCCTTCATCTCTCATCACATAGGCATCATGTGTGTAGAGCAGCAGTACAGTAGAGTGAGCGTTTAGGAGGATAAGTCCATGAATAAACTTAGCCAAAGAAATTACAAAAAGAACGACATACACACGGCAAAGGCTGAATAAAAGGGTAATTACACATATTTCCTGAGTCACTTTTATGTGCAATTTGTCAGAGAAAACATAAAATGAGATTTTCTGTCAAATTAATAGGGAAAATATATTCATATGCTGCTGTGTGCTGTGTGTTTGCTCTATTTTATTCTTGACATAAAAGCCAATGCATTAAATCCTGCTGATTCCAGTAAAAGAGAATAAGCAGAAAAAAAAAAAAAAGCTTAAATATACCATGCAGCTTGTTGAAAAGTTTCTGAGTATTTGTTTCAGTAAAACAAATTCACTTGGTTTCCAAAAATACCTTTTATGGAAAGATAAGTTTTCTTTGGAGGTACTCCTTGAAGAAGGGGGCTGATAAAAGCCAAGGCAAAAGTAATACCATCTGAGAAATAAAGCTAAAGGTGGGAAGGGAGACATTTTTAGATAGGAAGCAATTTCCTTCTACAAAATTTAATTTCTAATTTTCCTAATCGTTTATCTACGGCTCTCAATGTTTCTTAACCATCCCTGGTAAGCTCTGTTAAAGGATTTTAAAAATGTGGGGTTTAACTTTCTTTTGAAGTGTAATGGTAGTGATATATATAAGATATGATTTGCTCTATACACTGAAAAGTCTTTAAAGCAGCTAGTCATTTTGAGGAATAGAATCACACAGAATATAACCACTACTTTTTAAGTAAATTTGATAGAACTCTTTCAATTTTCATTTTTTTTTCAGATTGAAATTCATTATATTTTTAGTATTGTATGATCAGGTGTATACATGTATATATATACATCTGAATGAAACTAGTGTAGTTTGTGTTGTCTATTTTGCCATTAAATGTTAGTGAAATTTAAAAAGACACACTTGGTTACTTGTATGGCAAATGAGTAAAAAATACAAATTTAGACAGATATATCAAGCTTCAAATATTCATAACTCTCAGGTTTAACTCTGAGGTCATCTTCCTTGAGCATTTGAAGACAGAATAAAACTCAAATCTGTTATTTCACAACTATCCAGTTACAGGCCTTGTCAAAAATCTTAGTAGGGTGTCCTGTACCTTAACTCAAGCCTGTATCTCCTCAGTATTTAATGGCAGTATTGGAGCTGTCCCTTAGGCAGCACAACTGCTGACCAAAGTGAAACATGAAATAAATGGGAAGGAAATTAAACTCTTTATATAAAGCTCCAGAATCTCATGTGCAGAGCTCAGAGTCACTGTGGGGAATTTCCTAGGAGGCAAACGTCTTTCCCAGTTGATGAAAATAGTTTTAACTACTGAAAGACAAAGATAAAAAGGCTTACAAACAAAAAAAGTCTCAACATTATGTAGCTCAATAAAGATATCTGATGCAACATATACACAAATATTTTATTGCAGAAAGAGGTATTCTGCTGTAACATTAAATCCAATAGAGCACTTTTCTAAAGTTCTTGTAGAAAAGTCTTGTAAATTATTGATATTTTAATGCATTAAAAAGTCAAAGATACTTATGGTTGCTGGATTCTGTCAGAATGAGTCTCTGGAGAATTGAGGGATATTTTAAAGTACAATAAAATTAGGCTTTCTGCTTAAAAATCAATGGCAAGTTAGAAGTAGTAACTTTTATAAAAAGAAGAGAAAATGTTTTTTGCTTTTCTGCAGGTAGAAGAACAGCATTTTTGCTGCCAAAACTATAACTTCTTCACTCTTTTCCTTACCTCAGAAATCAGTAAACCCCTCCTTGTTCCCAGTCTGTCTCATCTAAAAAATCTACCACCATCTCATACTGATGTGCTGCCGATCCACCCATTCATGTGTCTTTCCAGGATTTCACTGGGATTACATCCTAACATCACGTTTTCCTCATCGTCAGTGATTATTATCCACAGCATGCAGGGAATTGCACTGTCTGGCCTGGCCAGAGGAGCAGTGAGCGTTATAAATATTACACCAGACTGAGGACATCTCTGACTTCTAGTCCTTTAGCCTACTTTTCCTGACAACTGGAATCCATTAGTGGATTTTTAGGGTTAAAGAGAAGCGTACAGAAATGAATTGCATATTTTTTCCTTCCCAATCTCTGTGTACAGCGGTGGACATGATACATCTTTCTCACAGTCTTAATTTTGTCATGAAATCTCTGTGGTGTTTTCCTAAAGACATCATGAAATAATATTCTCTGGAACATTTTTAATGGGACTGCTAATAGTTTTCTCTCAGCCTTTCCAAATGATTCAGGTTTTATAGTATTTTCCTTTTAAAATATGTTGGTTTATAGTTGTGGTCAGTCCCTAACAGAGAAGGATAATACTGTAGCTTTATTAGTATCTTCTTTGAAACCCAAATTGCACATCACAAACTCTTCAGGAATTTCATTACTGAGGTGCAATTCTTTCCTATGTTATGCAATGTGTGTCTAGATCTGTCCATAGTGATGCAGGACTTGGTAAATAAAGTATATTGAAACTGTCTTGTTTAGGGGTGAAGCAGTTCTTAACTGCATAAAAATTAAGGAAGGCTTCCTGTGATACCATAATACACTGGATTTGTTTTTCACATGTTGGTCTGGGACTGTATTGATGAGAAAATAGTTCTTTTGGTGAAGTCACAATGTGAGTTGATTTGTCAAAGATAGAGGTTTTATTCATTGAAGCAAATACTGCAAAAGTAAACATTGGTTGATTTGTCTGATAATTTGATAGTACTGCTTCTGGATACCATCAAAAAGAATACCAGGTCCCAATCTCTTCCTAAAACCAGATAAACATCTCTACACACATCCTATAGGTTATTTCCTTAGGAGTGTCTTACTTTGATACATGTTTTTGTGTCTTTCTCATACGTGGTCCATAACAGAATCCCAGTGTATAAGATGTCAAGTGGAGCTATTTACTTCTGTGGTGCATTACATTGTTCTTGGAACCAAATGTTACTTACAGATTAAAGTTTTTTCCTCCACCATCTATGAGAATTAGAAATGCCTCATTAACTCACCTTGTATAGAACAATTCAGTAATTCAACATTTTCAGTAGTTCAACAGCTGCAATTAAGTGTCACTGAATTGCTATAAATAAAATTCTACAGTTATATTTTTTAGTTTAAGAAATAGACCTGTACAAAGTATAATATGAAATGCACATGCTCAAAGAATGAATGTTTTTTTCAACTTACAGATTTCCTCGTTTTCAAAACTGTGGTTAGTTATTCGTCTGATTGGAAGTGTATGTCCATGAAAAACCTATTCATGAAAGCAGGAGCACACTGGAAATTCTTGGATCATGTTGAAGAAGAAGTACATTTCATAAAGCAAGCAACCTTTAGAAAGTATTCCTAGAATGTTTATGGTGGTCTCAGTAGATCATGCAAGAGCTGGGAACAGGTAACAATAGAGCTGGGAGCAGATAACAATACTATAAAGAGTTTATTATCCATAGCAAGTTTCTCCTAGTCTAGGTTTCAATTGTATTCACTAAAACAATTCTATCTATCTTTCTTAAACTTTATTTATTACAGCTGAAATTCTAATCTGTTTAACAGGACTTACTTGACTCTTCTCTGATGACAGGAATAACTCTGCAGTCCAACCTTATGATGCATTATGACACCACATGTCTCTGGACTATCAGAGCTATTTTATAATATTAAGGAATCTCAGAAAGTGGAAAATAAATTCTAAAGCTGCAGATATAATAAAAACTGAGTAAAACTGAAACTTTCTAATATTCTTTGTGTCTCTCTCTGAGGGAAATATGGTTTAGTCTAACATAGGCAGACACCTATGATTGTATGTGCAGAGATCTACAAAGAAAACATATTTTAAGTAATGTTTCTGTTACTTGGAAATTTACACGGGAGTAAATAAGTGGTTGTGCTTTTCATGCTGAGTACTTTAGTCAACAAGAATAATGTAGTACTATTCTTTACCAAGGGAGGAAAAAAAAAATTTCATTTTTTTGATAACTTTAAATATTGATTTAAGCTTTAAGGAAATCTTTTGAAATTTCCTTTGCAGCTGTGCCTCATAGCATGGATTTTTTTCAAAGGACTTTTCAGCTACATAAACAGTTTCTATCATATATGGTTATTTTAAAGATAACATCTTAAACGCTTACTCATCTAAAGTACTTTAAAAGCAGCCTCTGAAGTTGAAGAAGTGTGATTGAAAATGTATTTCTGCAGGAGTAATAGTGAACTACAAAGAGACTTTAAGGAAGAAAATGTACATCTACTTTCTTTTTATTGTTTTTGTTGATTTTGCTTATTCTTAAGGTACCTAGGAATCCCAAATTTAGACTGTTCTAAGCAATAACGGCGAAAATGTTTAGTGATACATATCAGATTATAACTGTTAATCTAACTTTTAGAAGTTACTGTTAACAAGGGAACTCCTCCTATACCAATCTATTTGGGATTAGAGGGACAAAATGGGCAGGATATCCTAGCCTCTATCCAGCAGTAGGGCACTAGCACTACTGTCCGCTGCATTTTTGCTGCAGAGACCAGTTTCAGCTGGTAAGAGAAGTTAAAAAAAGGTGGCTTGTATTGGGCAGGTAAGGACATCAGGAAAAAAGGATGAAAGAAGAGATGTTACTCTCCTTAATAAATGTTCTTTGCACTGCTTAAGAAGAAATGGTTGCCTTCAACAAGAAGAATGAAAATTTTTAACACATTCAGGTGAGTTTCACTCATTTTTGGGGAAAAAAACAAATTACAGAAAGAAAATAGCTATGTAATACATAAGTAAATCATTGAATCATAGAATCACAGAATGTGTTGGGTTGGAAGGGACCTTCAAAGGTGATCTAGTGTAACCCCTCTGCATTGAGCAGGGACATCTTTAACTAGATCAGGTTTCTCAGAGCCCCATCAAGCCTGACCTTGAATGTCTCCAGGGATGGAGCCTCCACCACCTCTCTGGGCAACCTGTGCCAGTGTCTCACCCACTTACTGTACAGAACGTTTTTCTAATATCTAACCTAAATTTGCCCTGCTTTAGTTTAAAAACATTGCCTCTTCTCCTGTCACTACAGGCCTTTGTGAACAGTCCCTCGTCAGCTCTCCTGTCGCCCCCTTCATGTACTGGAAGGCTGCTATAAGATCTCTCTGGAGCCTTCTCTTCTCCAGGCTGAATAACCCCAACTCTCTCAGCCTGCCTTTGTAGGAGAGGTGCTGCAACCTCCTGACCATTTTTGTGGCTCTCCTGTGGACCCACTCCAATAGGTCCTTGTTGTTCTTTTGTTAATGGTAAGAAAGAACTCAAAACAAGTTTTCCCATTGATTGTTTTTTAACTTTATGTAGCCCAAACCTCTTCCTCCAGAGAAAATATAGTGTCTATGTAAATATGCTATTTATATATAAGTAAGCATTATTTAAATTATTATTTTTACCCGTATGTGATTTTATTTTATTTCTAATGATTATTTTAGAAGTCTTGTATCTGACAGGGAGAAAATAAAAAAAAGTTATTCTGGAGTGTAACAAATAAAATCTGGTGTAGGTTTATGTTTAGTTGTTATTAACAAGAAAATGCTTTTATCTTGTGCCCCTGAAAATATTTTGAATATTCAGAAATGGAAGCATGACTGTATTATGTGCAATTTTACACATTTTTGCAGTTACAGTGGTGTTTACTCATTGTGCTTTCTCTCCAAAGGTACATTTTCTTCTTAAGGAATTTTGGGTGTTATCTCCTGGAAAGGAAAAAAAAAAGAAAAAGAAAGTAATTTGCTCATTTCTTTTCCTCCTGTAACTAAATTTTTACTGTTTCTTTGACATCTTGTAGTGTAAAAGATTGGTAATTACACCTAATTAGAAAACATTAAAATGCTATGACTCAGAAAAATAATGAAACTTGATTACATTCTACATAAGACATAGAATCTCAAAACTATGTTTTATGCTTCAGATTGATTTCTAACTTGATCAACAAAAAGTGGCAGTGTATTGAATGTTTAAGAGTGTTTTAGTATCTTTTCCTGAGACTCATGATTAAAAACAAAGCTCCTTTTATCAAAGGGAGAGTTCGGTTTTATTTTTATTACTTTATTATAGTTTTTAATATGTTTTATAGCTCACCTTTTTGTGGTAATATGTGGCAAACGGACTGTGTTAAGGTGAAGGATGAATACTAGAAAACAGCCTTGATAAATTAAAATATAATAGCTTTTCTTTTCTAATTTACCTTCTAATAGCATTCTTTTTAAAATTTAAAGACCTTTTCCACTTTTATTAACTTAACCATCAAGAAGCTATAATGGAAAACTTTTACTCTTTATTACAGAATTAGTTCTTTCATATCATTGTTCTGGAATAAATGTTCATTTCAGTTACACTCCAGTTCACAGAGACTTGCTTTCTGCAGGCAGTTCACTCAAACATACGCAATTTTATACAGAGTAGAGGGAGCCATTAGACACAAATAGAATTGTGCTGTAAACATCATACAGGCAATAGGGATTTTGTAGATGAAGAATGAAAGCATGGCTTAGATAAAAAACATAAGAAGATTTAAAGAGTAAATTTTGCATATAGGATAAGTACACACACACAAAAGAAGCATTCCAAAAAGTTCATGTTTAAAATTGCTATATCGCACGGTGACAATTCATGTCAGACCATAGGTATTTCATGAAAACCTCCTGAGTCATCTTCCTAAAGCTCAAATACTACTGCCAAGCAAAAGTCGCTTCTAGGATAATGATTGATGTTCTATGTATCAGCTGTAATCAGACCCAATCACAACAGTGCAATTGTCCAAAGAGCGAAAATAAAAATGTTTAATAATATAAAAAAGCTTTCTAATATTTTTATAGTTACATATTAAAAACTCCTCAAGGTATAATATTTTGACTTTAAGATTACACTTTTGTAGAAAGTGTCCCACTTCACTATTATTCTGAATAGTAAATAGGTATAAATATTAATAATATGAATACATGGGAAGAATACAGAACTTTGGCCACTGTTGACAGAAACAGTGGCTATGTTTATGTGCAGTAGTTAATTTGCAGTGGCGTTTATATGCTTGCATTTTCCTTGATATTCACACAACCTTACTGATAATAAATTTTATGTACCAAAAGCATTAAAGAAAAAAACCTGTTATTGGTACTTCAAATGAAAATGTGTGGGTGCTAGTTTTCCGGAAGGATTCAAAATCACATTTGTAGTCGTACTCCTTTGCAAGGGGTTCATACTTTCAAAAGTGGGAGATATTACTTGCTATTGTAAAACTAAGTTCAGCATTCATTGCACGGAACTCAAGCGAAAAATATGGACACTTGCTGTGGTGTGAGGCTTCAAGAAATTCCATCACGCTCTTCACACTTTTTATAAACTTACCAAATGTATTAAATTCTTTCATGAAATAAATTTAACTTGAAATCTCGGAAATTTCTTCTTAGACTGTGATAGTATATACGTATGCTCCTGCCTGAATACACAGTAAAAGTCTACCCTTGGTGTGTGCCCAGTTTCCTGACTCCATCCTCCCAGCGCAAGATCTGTATAGACATATTTTCGTTTTACAAAGTCCCACAATGTTGGGAAGGCCATTGCTATAGAGCTGAGCACTCTACCTCAGACAGACTGAGAAAGTTCTCAGGGATCTGCAGTGAGACTCCTTAGAATGAGCGGACCCATTCAAGCTTTTTTCTGGACCATCTGTTCTTAGTGGATATACATCCTTTCTTGTAAATTGTTTCTAACTCTAGGCTATGAGAAGGACTCCTGTGATATGTTCAGTGTAACTGAGAATGAGAAGATATTGTTGTAGACAGACTTGCCAGCCTGACGGCTTGTGATCTTTTCTTTGATTTATTTTTAACTTACCTTCACAGTACCCTTTTCATACTTGCAAGTCATAGCCCTGGTGTGTATTGGCAATTTGCACAGACTTCTTGCAGGTAATGTAGTATTTCATTCTTTGCTGTACATTTACTAGGAGACAGGTCTATTTTTTTTCACCCGATTTACCGTATTAATATCTTAAGTCATCTATGAAGAAACTTTACATTTGTGTTATGCTTCTCAGTCCTTCCGTTAATAATTTAGAGTGCTATCCATTGCTATATGACATGGTAATAATAAATAGATATTTCTTTTCCAATTTGACAAAAATTCAGATGAACTGAAAACAATTCAGAATAGGTCATGTCTGAATTGTATACAAAGACTTAGCAGGGAATAATTTGTCTTCATAAATATTTTTGAATTGTCACTGCTCTGAAGTGAACCCAAAGGGTGAAAGCTTTCTCCCTTGAATGTTCCAGCTAATCTACAGGCTGCAAAGCTTTTTGTATTACATAAAGCTCCCTTACACTCCCTGCTAATAAATTTAGCAAGAACATTATTGCTTAGTAACAATGCTAGGTTAACAAATATCTCTAACCTTCAGTTTCCTTGGGTGCCAACTCCCTATCTGCTTTGGACTAGATCGAGCATGTAGTATGTACTGCTTTGTCTGTTGAGCAGAGCAGAGAAGAGTAGCCAAAGAAAATATGATGGATATTTTACTTCTCTTGAATAAGCAGACTGAGAGCATTGATTAGGGAACAGACTCTGAAACAAAACTATTCCCTATAACTAACAGAAAAAGAATGAATGAAGATTAATTTATAAAGAGTTATATGTATATCTTCAAAGTAAAACCCCAGGAAAATACACTGGCTTAAAAGCTAGTGAGATACTGAAGCAGTCATCCAGAAACTTCCAAAATTTTATCAATTTTTATATGAAGTCCAACAAAATGTTAAGCTCTCTTGGCTGAAATAATGACTACTAGAAAGTCCCTCAACACTTTCTAAATTCAGGCATGTTTGGGTTATTTATCACATTAACCCAAAATTATGACTTTGTCTGCAATATCTCTATTACAAGCAGTAGTACAAAACACAAACACAAATTTTACTTTAAAAGTGAAAGAACTTTTGTCCAATAATAAGAAAAGCAATATCAAGCAAATGTGAAGGAAAATCCCATGGGACACGGTACTAGTATGTAAAGAGGCCCAAGATACTTGGTTAATATTCAAGGACTGTTTCTTCCAAGCTCAAGATCAGTGCATCCCTGTGGGTAGGAAATCAAGAAAGAGAGCCAGGAGACCTACATGGTTAAACAGGGAACTGCTGGGCAAACTCAAGTGGAAGAAGGGAGTCTATAGATGATGGAAGGAGAGTCTGGCCACTTCAGTGGAATATAAGACTGTAGACAGAGGATGCAGGGAGGCAATTAGGAAAGCTAAGGCCTCCTTGTAATTAAACCTTACAAGGGAGGCCGTGGACAACAGAAAGGGCTTCTTCAAATACATTGCGGATAAAACTAACACTAGAGACAACGTAGGTCCACTGCTGAATGAGGACGGTGCCCTGGTGCCAGAGGATACAGAGAAGGCAGAGTTACGGAATACCTCCTTTGCCCCTGTCTACACTATTGGAGACTGCCCTCAGGAGCCCCAGAGCCCTGAGGCTCCAGAGGAAGTCAGGATAAAGGAGGATTTTACCCTAGTTGAGAAGGACTATATTAGGGATCTGTTTGAACACTTGAACATCCATAAATCCATGGGCCCTGATGGGATGCACCCGCGGGTGCTGAGGGAGCTGGAGGAAGTCATTGCTAGGTCATTCTTTGTCATATTTGGTAAGTCATGGGCATCAGAGAGGTGCCTAAAGTCTGGAGGAAAGCACTCCAGTCTTCACATACGGCAAGAAGGAGGACCTGAGTAACTACAGACCAGTCAACCTCACCTCCATCCCTGAAAAAGTGATGGAACATCTTATCCTTGGTGCTGTCTCTAGGTATATCAAGGATAAGAGGGTCATTAGGAGGATTTAATGTGGTTTTGCCAAAGGCAAGTCATGTTTGACCAACCTGATAGCATTTTATGAGGACATAACCAGGTGGATAGATGATGGCTGTGCAGTGGAAGTGGTTTGTCTGAATATCATTAAAGAAATTGACACCATCTCCAACAGCATCCTCGTAGCTAAATTGAGGAAGTGTGATCTGGATAATTGGGTAGTGATGTGGGTTGTGAACTGGTGGAAGGAAAGAAGTCAGAAGGTTGTGGTCAATGGAAGAGAATCTAGTTGGAAGCATGTACCTAGCTGAGTCTCTCTGAGGTCAATATTGGGACCAGGACTATTCAATATATTCATGAATGACCTGGATGAGGGAACAGAGTGCACTGTCAGCAAGTTTGCTGACAACACAAAACTAGGGGGAGTGGCTGACACAGCAGAAGTCTGTGCTGCCTTTCAGATAGACCTAGACATGCTGGAGAGTTGGGGAGGGAGAAATTTTATGAAATACAACAAGGGCAAATGTAGAGTCTTTCACCTGGGAAAGAACAACCTCATGTACCAGTATAGGTTGGGGACTGACCTACTGGAGAGAAGTGTAGGAGGAAGGGACCTGGGTGTTCTGGTGGACAGCAGGATGACCATGAGCCAGCAATGTGCCCTCGTGGCCAAGAAGGCCAATGGCATCCTGGAGTGTATTAGAAAGGGGAACAGCTAGTATATCGAGAGAGGTCCTCCTGCCCCTCTACTCTGCCCTGGTGAGGCCACATCTGGAATCTTGTGTCCAGTTCTGGGCCCCTCAGCTCAAGAGAGACAGGGAACTGCTGGAGAGAGTCCAGCACAGAGCCACAGAGATGATGAAGGGAGTGGAACATCCCCCTTATGAGGAAAGGCTGAAGGAGCTGGGTCTCTTAAGCTTGGAGAAGAGGAGGCTGAGGGGTGACCTCATTTATTTTTATAAATATGTCAAGGAGGCATGTCAGCAGGACAGAGTCAGGCTCTTCTTAGTGATGTCCAATGACAGGACAAGGGGCAGTGGGTTTAAGCTGTAACGTAGGAGGTTCCACAAAAATATTAGGAAAAACTTTTTCCCTGTGAGGGTGACAGAGCCCTGGCACAGGCTGCCCTGGGAGGTTGTGGAGTCTCCTTCTCTAGAGACATTCAAAACCCACCTGCATGCATTCCTGTGTGACCTACTGTAGGTGATCCTGCTCTGGCAGAGTGGTTGGACTAGATGATCTTTCGAGGTCCCTTCCACCTCCTAGCATTCTGTGATTCTGTGAAAACAGTTTTTCAAACATGCTGTTAAGATACTTCTTCTGTTATTTCATTTCCATGTAAAGAAATAGTCCTGTGTAGTCCTGTTATCATTTAATGAACATGTTTTAACCTTTTAATTGACAGTTTAATTCATATTCAGTGGCTTTTAACTACAAGTTCTATTCAAATATTTTTTAAAAGATGAAGTAGTGCACTTAGAAACCTTAAAATGTGATTATTTCCCCACCTGATTTCTGGTGAGAAGGACTGCATTGAGATGAATATGTTGGTTTGTCACTACAAAATATTTTATGTTCCTGAAACCATGCCAAACTCTATATAACACAGTTTTGTGAACACAAAACTGCTATTGTGTAAAACTATTTGGGAAAAAGCAACAAGAAATATCCATGTGATTTTTCTTCAAGTGTTTAAAAAATATGGTTGTTTCAATGCCTGACTATTTCAATGTTTTCTATATGAGATCACAGGCAAAACCACTTATGAAAATTACATATAGGGAGTGTCTACGTAAAATAGATTTTACTATATTAATCTTAAATGATTGCAGTGGAAAACTTTAACTACAAATAACCTAAGAACTACAAATAAATTAAAGATCTAATATATCGACAATGCTGAGATAGAAAAATCTAGATGATTTTCAGTTTGAAAGAATATAGTGAAAAAAATATACCTACAATGTGATTATAGACTCTGATTAAAGTAGTGATCTAGATCTCTTTCAGTGTATACTCCAAAAAGAGTTGACTGTAGTGTAAGAAAGAAGGATCTACAAAGTATATACCTGATGGCTGCCAAAAGATCCCAGCAAAGATCTCAGCTGGGGAATTAGAGTAATAAAACTCCACAAATCTGCCATGGGAAGTCATCTCTTTGTTGACTTATTTGAAAACATTACAGATTTAAGAATGAAATTTGAGAAGAAAACAATCTCCTAAGTTCAATTTTTATTTTGAAAAAAGGAAAACCTTTGACATAGGGAGAAATTTTTTAAGTGAGTCACATGATACATCAACAACACCATGTGGAGAAAAGCAAACTCTTCACCTACTGCTTTTTCTTTCCCTTGAAAATATATTACATTTTACACTTGTTGCTGTGTGTACTTGCTGACTGTAGAAGACATGAGGAGATGGTGACAGAACTTCTCTGAATGAATCATATGTCGTTTTGTCCTGTGTGCAAATTGGAAGCTTTGTAGTTAGATAGGGATGAGAACATTTCACAACCTACTTCCTCCTCTGTGGCTGCATGAGAACAACAGGTAAGTAATAGTCTCCAATGACCTATTGCTTTTCAGACACTTTTGCTTCCCATGATCATCTTCCAGCCTTTTCCTCAGGTTGCTGTTCTTTTTAGATAAGGCATCAGCATAACCTTACGCTGAAATACCACTGCAACCATCAGGAAATCTTGTTCTGATACTCCTAGTTTTTGCTCTCCCTTGAGTTGGACATAGAGACTCTGAAGACTGCAAAAACAAACAGCAGATCGAAGATACACTTCTGGCTCCTACAAGTAGTATCCCACATCTGCAGCTGTTTATTTCTGAACGTGAATTTATTTCTTACTGGAGAGTGCAAATGTTCCTGTCATAAAATCATAGAACAGTTTGGATGGAAGAGACCTTCAACATCACTGGGTCCAACCTTTGTTCTAGCTCTATCAACACCACTGAACTGTGTCTCTCAAACACCCCTTAAACACCTCCTGGCATGGTGACTCAACCACCTCCCTGGGCAGCCTGTTCCAATGGCTGATAACACTCTCAGTAAAGAAATTTTTTCCTGATATCCAGCCTGTGCCTCCCCTGGCAAAACTTGAGGCCATTTCCCTTTATCCCATCACTTGCCACTAGGGAGAACAGACCAACCTCCACCTCCTTTCAGGTAATTGTAGAGAGCGATGAGGTCTCCCCTCAATCTCCTCTTCTCCAGGCTAAACAGCCCCAGATCCCTCAGCCGTTCCTCATACGACACATGCTCCAAATCCGTTAGTAGCTTTGTAGTCCATCTCTGTACCCTCTCCAGCACCTCAATATGCCTCTTGCAGTGAGGAGCCCAAAACTGGACACAGCACTCGAGGTGAGGCCTCACCAAAGCTGAGTAGAGAAGCATGATCACCTCCCTGCTCCTGCTGACAACACCATTCCTGATCCAGGCCAGGATGCCTTTGGCCTTCTTGGCCACCTGGGCACACTGCTGGCTCATGTTCAGCCACCGTCCATCAACACCCCCAGGTCCCTCTCCCCCCCCCCAGCCACTCCAGTCGTAGACACATACATACATACATACATACGTATATATGTATGTGTATGTGTACATACACATATTCATTATTTTCACATTGCTGCAGTCAACCACCACTTGCTAAAGCTCCTTTAATTAATTGAATGATTTTTTCCTGAAATATACTATAACAAGCCTGAAAGTATACAATGTCAAATAGATTACAATCTCACTATTTTTCTAGCCATACAATTAAAAGAGATTTAAGAGTGTTGTGGCCTACATTTGCTGTCCTTCCTCATTATTCAGGCTCCAATCATGCAGTGTATTCACTGGAGATTATGGAGAAGGAGGGTTGTAGCAGAGTTAGTCCTCAGATCTCAGGGAATTGTTGCCCTTAGGACATGCTCTACTACAATGTGATGAAGAAATATAAAATAATGTCAAGCAAAAGAAAATGCGACAACTCCTTAGGTGCTTAAATCAAGAGATAACACATGAGAGAATAGCCTCTAAGAGAATGTTCATCTTTGATCTTTCTCAAACCCCAGGCTGCTTCTACGTTTCTATTGTTAAACTGCAAATAAGCAAAATCAATGGACATCTTAATATGGAATCAGTTCCAGGATACAGTAATAAATGTTAAATAATTTCCAGCATGTCCATTGCTGTGTTGGCTGGAGGGAAAACTGCAGTT
Organism: Apaloderma vittatum; assembly: GCF_000703405.1. Taxonomy (NCBI): domain Eukaryota; kingdom Metazoa; phylum Chordata; class Aves; order Trogoniformes; family Trogonidae; genus Apaloderma; species Apaloderma vittatum. Next base: position 7,599 of record NW_009732230.1, on the reverse strand, counting down.
ACAATATTTTTCACAGGAGATTGTACACAGAGGCCAACTGCTCAGTACATATAGGACTGCTTTTAGAAGCATATAGAGCTGTGTAGAATCTTTTTTTTTTTTTTGGCCTTTAAATGAGTCACAGTGACTTCTGTAGTCTCTTATGCTTTATGGGATTAGCTCAGCTGACTGAGGAAACCAGAAAAGCGCTGCGTAACTACTCAGACTGTTCCTAAGCAATACAATTCAAAAGTAAAACGAGGCAGGACCCTGGAGAGAAGTAAATGAGGCAAGACCCTGAAGTGCAATGAGGAGCAGCAGGAGGGAGAAAGGCAAATTGTGTACTAAAACGATTAAATCACAGAAGAATGTGCCTGGCTTTGAAAATGTCACTCCAAGATTTAGACAATCATTAAGAGCAAACATAGTTTTCTTTTCAATTGCAGCACTGCTGAGGAAGGAATTTAAATGCAACTTCAACTTACGTATACATTGCACAAGATCTGTTCATTTGTTTTTCTTTCTGGCATTGAGTAATATTGTGTTTGTAGAGATAAGCTCCCAACCAAGGTGTTTTGTACCAATTTTGCTCACTTATGTATTACTACTTTCTTGTATAGGTACACCATTAACACTACATCATGATAAAATCGATAATTCAGAGGTTAAAATTTACAGTCTGATACCTAGATAAATAGGCAGGTGTTTCATTAAAGCAATTAAGACGTAACACTAAAGATTGCTATTGAATCTGAAGACAGGTTTCGTTTTGCTAATTATAACATTAAAAGGGTGACTTAAAAAACAAACCAAAACAACAAAGGCACATGTTTGTGTGACTGACATAAATTTCTTGCTGTGCCCTTCACAAAAATAGAAATCATTGACTACTTTCATCAGATGACTAAGATTTGTAGTTATGTCTTTTAGGGCCCCAATCCAACAAATCATTTCAGAGCACGGTAAAAGTTAAGCTCGTGCTTAAGAGCTTTTCTGGATCATAGTCTGAGATAAGAATACTCGGCATCTCATGACTCAGAAACATAAGTTAATTTTCTTAAGAGCTGTTAGGAACTTTTGTCCCCTAGTACAGAAAAGAGTTATTGTAGGTTATCTGGCATGAGATACTCCCTTTATCCTAAACAGCAGTTCCTGACTACTGTGGGAGGAAGGATATTGTGCTTGGTTGGGTAGGTAGTTTGACGTTGTATTGAATATCCTACACTGTTCATAAAATGAGATTTAATGTGTCTCTGTGCAGTGTGGCTATTAACTGCTTATAGAGTAACTCAATTGAGAGTCATTTCAACAAAACATCTTAGCTGAGACTTTGGTGATACATAATCATTATGATAGTGAGTTAAATGTAAATATTAAAGGAAGAAAAGTCGTCACAGGTTTTCTAAGCAAGTGTTTGACAAGCTGTCAGTTTGTAAATTCTTGATAGTCTGTGGAAATTTAGTTTGTTTCACTAGTAGTATAGGATGCACCATACTATTTAACACTTCCATTTACATACACAAATACTAACAGGAACTTCAGGAGAAAATTGTATTTTACTGAAGTTAAAATCTCTCTGAATTTAATTGGTCATGATTTCACCTTGAGAATTTTTACTCTCAGTACCCCTCTCCTACTTCAAAAATAGAGTAAAATTAGTGTCTCAAAGAGCACTAGAGTGTGACAGTAAAATCCAATATGGAACCAATATTCCAGATAACTGTAAAGAACTTATATTTCTCCCTTTCATGATTTCCCCATTCTTTGAGATCTTATTTTCAAAAGCCTGAAAAGAAGAATTCAGCAACATGAGCTGGAAACCTTTAGAAAAGCAGGCTGAGAAGAGAGGAGTTTCAAAGCTGTATAAGCATTACAGAAAAAGATCTTTCGATCATTTGCTGTGTCCAGTCTGGTTTTAAACACTTAGTTTGGTCCTAAATAGCAGCACCAAGTCTACCCTCTTAAATATTTGGTCAATAGTAAACCACGAAGGTGATGCTTAGACCATTTCTGACAGACAATTCCATGTACATATTGATCTGATTAATTTTTCTCAGTAATGTACCATATGATTTCCCTTTTATCACTTTTTTCATATTCGTTATATTTGAATACATCATCTTACAGAAATCATAAAATAAGTTTTCATTCCTTCCGTCACTTACCATTTCTCAAAGCTGTGTACATAAAGATGTTTCAGTAAATCCTGATAAATCAGCTGCATTGTAGTTTAATTACTGTGATTTTTTTCCCCTGAATTCTAATGAATCACTGTGTGTTATTGTATTGTACAGAGCTGAACACTGCAAGATGTATTTTCATTTTTTTATGGAGGATCCTGAAAATGCTGCCAGAATTTTGCCTTAGGTTCCATATATTCAAAACAGAGTGAAAAATATTCAGGTCTGGAAAAAAAAAAATCTTCTTATGTTATTTAACCAAAGTGTTATTCTTACCAGAATATTCTGTTCTTGGTTAATGCTCGGGCATTTTTTTGCATAAATAAACCAAGAGGGAGTGTTGTTTTTGGAACATTTAGGTTGACATGCACCTAGAAAGAGTTATTGCTTGTTAGTACACTGTGCCTCAAAAGTCAATTTCCCTTTTATAGGCAATTGGAAAGTAAATCACTTTATACCACCTTGCTGAGAGCAAGGAATGTTTAAAATAATAATGTCAATATAGCATGATACTTTCCCTTACATTGACTTAGATGTCATGTTAGATACTATGTGTTATAGGTCCCAAATGAAATAATTGATATATGAATAATTTTTACTTTGATCCAGCAAAAACTGAAGAACGTTAGGCTTGTCTAAGGGATTTGTCTTCAGAGTAGTAGAAAGTGTAAAATAATCTACAAGTATTCTTTAATTATGCCTCTTTACATGCAACGCAACTCAGGAAAACTGTGACCTAGTACCATACTATGAATTATGCTTAAATGTAACATTGATGAGGCATGCATGTTTGCTATGAAACCTGACAGTATTGTAGGTGCCCAGTGTCTAAAAACTGTGTTTTAATCCATCAAACATATTTGATGTGGCAGTTACCACTGAAAAATAAATATTTACCAGCAGTTTGTTGTGTGATCTTTTTCCCTGATACTTATAAATAACAGCAGTGTCTAGGGCCCTAATTTTGTCATAGGTCTTAGGAAACAAATCCTGTACGGACTGCTGAGTGTCTTTTCAGGTTACATCAGAGTATTATTGCAGGTGACCAGCACCTTGGCTTTCCTAGTATGTTCCCATAATAAAATTATCTGCTCTGGAAATAAGTTTCTGCTTCTTTGGGCTGTGCCCTTTCAGTTGTTTTTATCTTGGGATGGCATAAGAAGTGTCAATAGATCAAATAGAACTACCTAAAAGGAGGAGCAGAACAGGTCATACCAATGTGCAGTTACTTCTGATCAATGACACTTGCACCCAGCCACTTAAAATTGGAAAAAAATATTTTCCAGGCATGCTGAGAAACAACATTTCCTGGATTCAGTGTAACATGCTTCAAATTACACAGCATACAAGGATTTAAAGGATCAAATAATCACAGATTTGTTTTTCTAAGTTACCTTCTTAAAACAACTTTATAATAGTTACATTGCCTGTGGATATGAAGCAGCAAAGTAAAACTAAGCCCCTCTGATTTCCAAACCATCATTATTTAAAGAGCTATAATTCATATTTAATGAAGAAGAAATGGTAAAAAAAAGAATCCGCAAGCATTTAACAAGAGACTCTATGAACATTAAGTTTTTATCCTCTGCTAAAAGCCTGTTACCTTATTGTATAGACTGATGCAACATGTTTAGAGGAAGTTGAGTATTTTTATAATGTTTCTATAAAAAAAAGCTAATGTTAGAAATTAATGGTGGTTTAGAGTTAGATGGCACGGCTGGAGTACTTCCTGGAATGTATAAATAATTCTTGTTTTAATGAAGAATGTAATTTATTGCAAGCAGAGTAGGAAACAATACCAAATCTTTATGCCATTAACCTTGATGATAAAGAATAGAATCTAAAAGACAGCCTTCCTTTTCTGTGTAATTACTAAATTAGGGGATAAAAGGAACACAGTGAATATGGTTATGTTTCTGTGTAATGCATTGGTAAAGGATGATGAAATCTTATTTTCATAACTAATTTAGATCTGCTTGAGGATGAACATGAAAATGTGCTTTGCAGTTTGACTTAAATAAAACTTAGTAAGAACTGGCAAAGTGTTATGGGTCTGATGGGGAATGATAGAACCTGAGGTAGTTGAAGCCTTAATTTAAAATTCTCAACCGTGATCTCTATGTCTAGAAAGCACAAATTTCTGTTAGAGAATGCTTGTGTTTATCTGAATGTGCCTGATAATGGCAAGAAATATTTGGCTCCTTAAGAGCTGGTAGAATGGCACTGTTAGGTTAGATTATTATTCCTGTGTCTGCTGTGTAGTACAACTGTGGAAGGAGGCACTATACCTGAGCTGGAAACTGCCACAACTTCTGCAGAGGAAATGCTCGTCTCTCTCTCAAACTCCGGCATGGAAGAATTTACAGGCTTTGTTCTGGGCAGTAACAACCTCTAACCATCATTGCTCGCAATGCCTGTTGGAGCTCGTTGTCTCAGACTCCTGCCTACTCCATTGGAGCTGTCTGTTTTAGCAGCAATTCAGTGTTTTGAGGAAGTTGTGTGAAGGATGAAACTGTATTCTTTTTTTTTCCTCTATTTTTTGTCCCATCTCCTGCCTACAATGGAAGTGTTCTAAGCACCAAATAATTTTATGACTGAGAGGGGTCTTGTGCTGTCGGTCTTTCCCATTGGAGATATTATACTTTTTATCAGTTAATTGAATATTCATTGAGGCACAGAAACATAAAAATTACCTTTGGTGTTGACAGAGAGCTGGGATGAAAGGACCCATGAGTGAGGCTATATTACAAGTACTGGCAAGGCTACAGCCTTGCGGAAGAGTGGCTGAAAATCTGCTTGGCAGAAAAAGACCTGGGGATGTTGGTGAACGTGAGCCAGCAGTGTGCCCAGGTGGCCAAGAGGGCCAATGGCATCCTGGAATGGATCAGAAATAGTGTGGCCATCAGGACCAAGGAAGTAATTGTCCACCTGTGCTTGACACTAATGAGGCCACACCTTGAGTATTGTGTCCAGTTTTGGGCCCCTCATGACAAGAGGGACATAGAATTGTGGGAGCATGTCCAGAGAAGGGCAATAAAGCTGGTGAAGGGTCTAAAGCACATGTCTTTTGAGAAGTGGCCGAGGGACCCGAGGTTGTTCAGCCTAGAGAAAAGGATGCTGAGGTGAGTAGGACCAGATGGCCTTAAAGGTCTTTCCCAACCTGAATGATTCTATGGTTCGTATATTGAGTCATTTTGTCTTGGAGGGTTGATGATCTTGAATTATGCATAGGGATTTGAGTAGTTGAATGAGTATAATTTAGTTAAAAACAAATTATTAGGAAAGGCTCTAGAAGAACTTATCATCTTGCTGATAATATATCACAAAAGTAATTAAATTGGGTTTCTTTGAGGTAGTTAAGATTAGAGTTGGAAAAACATGGTAATAGAGCAGTACTCCTGATTTGGGAGTACAAACTCTTTCTTTTCAAGTATACATATTTTTATGATTAGAATCAGGGTGTTTCACTGTATTGAAGGGGTAACTTGCCACCTACATAAGTGCAGGACTCAACTATGGTGCCCATTCAAAAGTGGAAAGAATTACTACCCTGGCTGGGACGAAAGCTCATAACTTGCAGTGTCTGATGTAACTGACAGCAGAAAAGTATGCAAGATAAAACAAGTGATATGCCTTCCTAATGTTTAGGTGGTTGGTGAGGTTGTCAAGCAAAGAGTAAGTTAAATAAAAACAGTATCATGAGAGCTGAAGGAGTTCTATATTCAGTTCCTTTGTACAAGTCATGGTTTAATATACTTCCATCATATAACTTCTCTTTTTTCTGAGCTGAAAAGTCCTTTCCTTAGTCTTTCCTTTGCTGTAATGTATTCCATATTGCTAATAATCTTTTTCACCTTAGACATAGTGTTTTCATTTCTATTATTTGTTTTCTGAGCTGATGAGACTGATATAGTTCACAGAATTCAAGATGTGGCTATCTAATTTTGTTTTCTTTATTTCTTTTTCTCCATTTCAAATAAAGATTAATACTGCACACTTTTCCCACAGCAAAGAAACTAATTCTCATCAAGTAAAAACCACTTTTTATTCTATACATTGAGTACTGGAATAATGAAGTCCCTGAAGTGTCAGTGTTGGAAGGTTTATCACTCATAGTAATGGATAAACCAGAAAATTTTTATGGTCTGGCCTAATTTTTAAATGCTCTCCTATTAAGTGTTAGCCTAATAATCAGTTATTTTGAAGTTACTGCTTTTATTGTAGATTCATATTAAATTTATAGGATATTACTTATTTTTATTACATTTCTATCCTGTTTTCAACTTTTTCTTATATTACTATAGGTCAGTTTGTTTAGTATTCTAAAAAGGCAGGAATTCTAAAATTTATGCAAAAAGATACAAATGCTTATATTTGGCAAGCAGTGATTTATATATTTAAGGAAGGAAGAAATGAACTGATGGTTTCTTGGATGTTTAATGCATACATATACAAGTGTGGTATCTTATTTACAGGCACACTCTGGAGAAATGGAGAAATATCAGTGTAGCTTTCTTCCGTTTTCGGGTGTCCTTCGGTGTCAGCAATTCTCCATTGAACAGCATGTTCTTTTGTGGAACAGGAAGCAATTTACTGTAAATATTTGGTCATAAAACCAGTAAAGTGAAATGTGCAAATACACAATCCAAAATAAATGTCAAATTAGCTGCCAAAATCATAAATTAGATTACATAACTATAGTTACAAGCATGCAGATGTTCAAGAAAGGTTCAATGAAAAATGGTAGAATAGTCATTGCATCGTCTGTAGTAGCTTTAACCAAGTCCCTTTAAAAGAGTTAAAAATGTTAGTGACTAAGATTATCTAAACCACAATATTTCTATTGAAAATGACACAAAGCAGAAGCCACTTCTAAATATTAAGTGGGAATCATAGAATCACACAGAATCACAGAATGTCAGGGGTTGGAAGCGACCTCAGAAGATCAATTAGTCCAACACCCTGCCAGAGCAGGATCACCTACAGTAGGTCACACACGAATGTGTCCAGAATGGGTATGAATGTCTCCAGAAGAGACTTCACAACCTCCCTGGGCAGCCTGTGCGAGTACTCTGTCACCCTCACAGGGAAAAAATTTTCCTAATGTTCTTGTGGAACTTCTTATGCTCTAGCTTACATCCATTGTCCCTTGTCCTATAATTGGACATCATTAAGAAGAGCCTGGCTCCATCCTCCTGACACTCCTCCTTGACATATTTATAAACATAAATGAGATCACCCCTCAGCCTCCTCTTCTCCAAGCTTAAGAGACCCAGCTCCTTCAGCCTTTCCTCCTAAGGGAGAGATTCCACTCCCTTCATCATCTCAGTGGCTCTGCGCTGGACTCTCTCCAGCAGTTCCCTGTTTCTCTTGCGCTGAGGGGCCCAGAACTGGACATCAAATTCCAGGTTTGGCCTCACCAGGGCAGAGTAGAGGGGCA
>NW_009732229.1:527-7280 GCF_000703405.1 Apaloderma vittatum | reverse complement strand
ATTCTGGTAGGAAGGGGGTAAAACCACCACCCAATAACCAAACTTTTTTCTAATCTCAGTTCTAAAATAGTGTATTGAAAATAATCTTTTTTCCTTTGACAATAAACATAATGGACCAGTCTACTATTACAAAGAAAAGATTTCATTTCAAACACTGTGCATGAATAAATGAATTAGGAAAGGCAGAGCTCCAACTAGCAGTAAGTTTTTTAACTACATCCACATTCTAGCTATCAGCAACAAAAAGAAAACTGAAAAGATATGCAAGAGTGGATTATTTTGGAAAACATAATACACTTTATGATACTTATTGGCCACCTGCTGGTTGGCAGTGGGCTACCCTAAAAAAAAAAAAGAAAGAAAAGAACTACTACAATTAGGAAGCATCCCTTATCTACATTAAATAAAAGGTAAAAATATATTTCTTCTGTGTTAAAGCTGCACACTGCACATACTAAATTCCATCTGGAACTACTGAATGTTAGCTTTAGAAACAGATAAAGATCATAATTTCCTGAAAGATACCTATCATTTCACCCTCTAAAGGGCCCAATTCTACTGCTATTCACAACTAAAGATTTGGTTTTGACAAAGGAAGTCTCAAGATTTAGAAATTGATTTTTTAACATTATTTCAAAAGTATATTAAAACCCCCAAAATGTCTGCCTACATCGTCTAACCCATATGAGTCACTTCTATCCTATAAATCAAACATGTAGGAGCTTGGTCTGTTTCAGCCCCAACAGCTAAAGTAGTTTTCAGGAAAATTCTAACATTGCAATACTGGGGAAAGTAACATCTGTTTTGTGACTGCAACTGAAGAGCGTAGGCATAAACATCTCAAGACACAATTAACTACCACTGTCAGGAGTGAAGTACGCTCAGAGAATGACCCAACAGTTTTATATGCAGTCCCTTCAATACCCAGCTGGCTGAGGAATCTCATTACAACAACCATAAAGCCGACTACAGACACCTCAGCAGGCACTGAGGCAGCAAAGTCACTGCCTGGGAGCCCCCACCAGCTTCCAAATTCATTTTTCTGCAACGCGTTACATGTGGGGGAACACAGCACCTGGGCACCCAGTCGGTAGGATTCCAGGCAGATAGAGAAAACCAGGCAGGCGTAACTGCCCCTGCGGTTAGGACCTCTGACAGTAAAACACAAGAGCAAGAAGGTCATTTTTCCTCATCGGCAGCAAAAAGCCAGAGTATTTCACTTCCAAAAGCCGCAGTGCTGAGAGGTATCTAGCTGAATTGTAAAACACATGCTCTAAGGCTTTCTGGGTTTTGTTGTTGTTGTGTTATGGTTTTTTTTTTTGTTCTGCAAAAATGAACGACAGGCATGGAGTAAAGCGTGAAACCTGAGCAAACAGTCCTTTGAAAAGAGCCCAGGGACTTTCATTTGCTCACTATGTCACACACAGAGATGTAAAGTAACTGCACACTGCAGTCTGTGCACAGGTCTTTCAGTCCAAGCTCACCTGTAAGTGTGCAATCGTCTTCCCAAAAGCTTTTCTTTGCTTCACGTAATTCCGTGTTTCTTCAAACATGAATTCACAACCAGCAAGAGCCATATCAGCAATTAGCAGTCTTTCCTTTTGAAACACAAATTACGGAATCCAGTTGAATTAGTCCTACATCTCTCTGTATCAGATGCACAACTGGGACACAGATGTTCAGTGTTGTTCATTAAGGAAGAAGGGGCAGAAATCACATTAAGTATCAAACCAGCCACACGGCATTACTGAAATTAATGAGCGAGACAAATGCCTTGCTGCCTGCAGCTCACTTTTAAGTCTTTTCCAGGGTACTGTTCTATCACAACTCAAAAAATAGCTACAAATCAACCACAGGACTCTTACTGTCTTAAAAATTCACACTGAGTTCTGTTTCAGTTATTGGTTTTCAGTGCTCAGTTTAAACAGTAACTGTATTTAACAATTTCAGTAGGACATCTCTAGAAAAAAACAAGACCTACAAAAAGCCACAACTTGGTGTTTTAGACTTCCTGATAATGTTGAAAAACAGAAACTAAGTACAGAGAAATTACTTCTAGCAGCATTGAAACCACCTGACACATCATGCTGGACCTGTTCACATGCGCATTTATTTCTTTAAAGCAGTAAAAGCTTTCCTTTCATCAGCTTTTGTATTTATTCACACTGTAACTTCAAATAAACACGATTCCTACCAGATGAGGCAAATACAAAGTCATAGTTTTGACAAAGCACAGTCACATTTCTAGAAACCACATTGTCCTTCCAATTAAACAATTCCTTTACTTTGTTATACGGACAAAGAAAAAGTTCCTTATATTTTAATATGTTTCTACTGGTAGAGAGCTAGAACAGCAATGCCTGCTTGTTTCTTTAAAGAGAATGCCAAATGCCTCAGAGATCTCCAAGCTACATCTAATTTACTACGCAAAGTGGTTCCATGCCACAAGTATATAAGAAAATTGTGTTATGTTCTTTTAAATACACTACCCTCACGTTCTTTAATAGCTGGGCTGTTGATTAAAGAGATCTGCTTCTGAGCTGGTGGGATATCAACATTTTTACCAATGCCCAAAGAACTGCACCTTTAGCGCTGTGCACTTCAGTTAAAAAGCAGCAGCATCAACACAACCCTGCCTACAGGCATCCCAATTCTGAGCCAAAGGTTGCTCCCCACCACAAATAATCTTCAGCACTAAGGAAGGTTCTTGCAATGACATTTTTTTCCGTATTCTTTCTACAGACAGCAAAATGCATGTCTTACCTGAGGGAGCTCTGCCATGAGATAATAGAAGCCTTTGTTCTCTTTTCCAAGCAAGGCACTGGCTGGCAACCGCACATCTTCGAAAAACAGCTCCGCTGTGTCCTAAGAGGATTGTAAATCCAACAGTTTATAGCCTGACATTCTCATCTCTTCATGCCACTTCTTTTGCCTCATTTTTTTCTTGCTATTGCATACTTAAACTTGAAATCACAGAATCATTTAGGTTGCAAGTGTCCTCCAGAGGTCATTTAATTACAGCAGCTCCAACAAATCAAGCAGCTGAGGCCCTTGTCCAGTTATCCTTCCCAAAGCTCTAAAGATGAAAGCTCTGCAAGATCTCTGGGCCCACTTTCCCATATCTGATCATTTTTATGGTGAACTTTTTTTTGTTCTTAATACCGACTGAAAATTTTCCTCATTGTGATTTGTGTTCCTTGCCACTCTCCCTTTCACTGTGCTCCCCAGAGAAGAATCTGGCTCACCATCTCTACAGCCAACTGTTAGTCACCTAAAGACACCAGTAAGACCCAATCTTTTGAGGCTTCTTTAGAGTCAAGGAACCCAGCTTTCTCAGCTTCTTCTTGCATACCACATGCTTCAAATTTCCATGGGCAAACTCAGCATATATACTTTGTATGTATACAGTTTGTGCATATTTATAAAGCTTAAGAATTACAATAGCACCACAGTTTTGTTTTATATTTATTTAGCTAATGCCAGGCATTCAGTGGTTTTAGACCTCCTCCAAGTCATTACATGTTAGGGGTTGTCTGAACTCACTTGAGCTTTCAGGCCAATTTTGTTCAGTTTGCGTCCTTTGATGAAACCTTTTGTTCCATTTTCCACCAGAAAAAGGCTGATCCCATGAGCAGGAGATCGGGCCTCCCGGTTTGTAACCGCAACCACGATCACTACATCACTCATCCAACCATTCGTGATGAACACCTGTAGAAAAAAGCAGCTTGAAATAAAGCAACAAGCTAGATGGATACAAGCTGGAGGACACCATCAAGCAACACAAACAAAAATTGCATTGACACTCACAGACGACCTGGGAGGCAAGGTGTAAGTGGTCAGAAGAATTTTAAGCTTTAAGCTTTCTGAATTAAATGTTCTGGAAAAAAACCTTCTATTAAAGTATGAATTAATTTGAGAAGTGTTGTGCGAGTCCGAGGTGTGAAGTTAAAGAATGCACAGATCTGTTCCTATTGTCTGTCCCATGATAAAGAAGGAATACGGCATCAAATGTAAATATTAAATGAACACAGAGGTTCTCTTTTCTAGAAATTACATTAGCAAGGTATAGCATGCAAAATTGTCAATGGTTTTTTGTCACAATTGCTTATCATAATCCCGTAGGACAACTCATGAACTTGCCAAAGTGATCCATCTTAACTCCAGCAAAAACAAAAAGTGAGCTATCTGGCCTGACTGGCTTCAACTGCACAGCATGAGCAAGTATCCTTCCGAGCACCTGTACATACACATTTGTCTGCACACATGCTCATCCCTTCAAATTCTGCTAAGGTCAGAAGTCTCTATCAGTACCAGCAGGAGTACAAAAGATGAGGGGGAGAAAGAAGATTAAGACATTCGGTAGCTTTAAAAGAAACTCCTGAAACCACACTTTCATTTGAACACAGTTTCAGCCTTCCTGCTTTTTTATTATAGCAGTGAAAGAAGTTAATATCATCACTTTGCAACAGCTTGACAACATACACAGAGCATCTTACACTGTTGGGCGTTTTCTTCCAAAACAACCAGCAGACTCCCAAACAAAGATTTCACAGCTTGGGACTTACGTTGCACTGGGGCAACAGAGGTGTTTACTCAGGCCACAGAAGATTTTACAGTGGTAGTTATATATATTTTGTTGTTCAATCTCAGTCTTAAAAATCAGCTCTGGTCCTGCTTACACTATGCAGGACTTTTCCCACTCCTCATTTTCTCACCAGGGTAAGGGGAAGCAGACCTTATCATAGGGTTATTAAAAAAGCAATGTCTTAAGTCCTATGGGGGAAAAAAACCCAAACACATCAAAAAACAAATCCAACATAACCCACATAAAAAAAAAAGTGAAAGGACTGGGGGGAGATACTAAGCGCCGTACATGCTTCACTATCTAAACCCACTCAGTTCCCAAAGCCTATGAGCAGTGTCTATGTCTGTTCACTTACCTTACTCCCATTAAGAATCCAGTCACTTCCATCCTTTTTTGCGTACGTTCGTATTCCCTGCAAGTCACTAAAGTGAAATGCAAAAGGTCTTTCAAGAAACTATTCCAGAAGCTGCAATTTGTATTTTTAATTCTACCCAGCATAAAATAATGTACATTTTATAATGTCCAGGTACAGGCTCAGTGAAAACACATACAGAGGATAGCGACACACGGTGAAACAGCTTAGAGCATAACACAGAAACCACAAGCATGTCGTGGAAAAGGATGATAAATCTATGCAATCATACAAAAGAACGAGGTCCCATTTTAACGTATATTCTCATGGAAGGTGGTGTAATACAAGCACTGACACCAACAGGTCAACACATCCTTATGTCAGCACACCTCAGATGACAAACGCTGGACAAAACCTCACCCTCTAAGCAGGCTCAACCCTGGTAAGGAGGCTCTGTAAAAAGCCACTGGCAACATCTACCCTTTGTAGAAGCCTGCCACCAACAGGTTCTGCTCTTCACCTGTCCCCGTTTTGTAAACCCGCCAGGTCAGCTGTGTCTGCTCCAAACACGTGCTGTCTGCCCTTCAGTAATGATGGGCAAGGAGAGAGATTCCTCTGCTTGAAAGGACTCAGAGGAAAGAAAACAAGGCATTCTGTTCTACAACAAGAACTGGTAGCCACGTCAAGCCCTCTTTACTGAGGCACGTAGTTCTCTTCCAACAACATTTCATATTAAAAGTATATTCACATGACAAGCAACTTAGTGACTATATATTTGGACTATAAATGCAAATACAAACAAAGTTGCTCACAGTGGGAGAAGTTTCAAGTATCTTTAAATGACAAGGCTACAATAAAGTAATCTATAACTACTATTTGTTTTGCAGTACTACCTAATACAGGCTACTGTCTAGTCACTGAGATACCCTTAAAACCAGCAGGGTCAGGAATTTTTCTACTGAGAACATTTTGCAGTGTCTACTGATTTAAAACCACTGTTTTAATACTTAACTTACCTGCCAGCCCCAGGTTCTGTCATGGCAATAGCTCCAATACACTTGCCTGCAATCATTTCAGGGATAAAGCGCTTAATTTGTTCTTCAGAGCCATAGTTTGCGATGTAGGGCATCACTATATTGGAATGAAGGCTGAATCCTGGGCCAGTACAGTTAACATACATCCTTGTGGAGAAGGGGAAAAAAAAATTCAAAACAGAAGTGCTAAAAAGGTTTAAACATTGAATTTTACACAGTTACAATAGAACCAACAATGAAAAAACCCTCACCACACATAAGTCGCAGGTATAATTTGAGCTTGTGGCAGTTGTACTGTTATTTATAGAAGGGACTTTCACAGCCAAATGAGTGTATTAACCTTCCAGACTAACTAAAATGCTTCCCCCAGCCACAAAGTACTATCAGTGGAGCACAAGGACATTTGTTACTTAAACATCCAGAATACTTAGAACAGAAGGGATTTACATATGTCTATACTACCACTTCAGTGATAAAGATAACACCATTTTCTGGAAGCAAGCATCTTATGGGAAAAACATAGTGTCTTGATAATACCACTTAAATTCTTCCTGCAGCATCTCGTACTTACTGCTCCTCCCAGACCACAGCTGAAGAGAGAATATCTGCTCCGATGCCTCCATGCTTTTCAGCAATAGCAACACCCAGCAAACCTTGCTGTCCGGCCTTTTCCCAGAGCTCCCTGCTCACCTGGCCGTCCTTCTCCCATCTGCAAAATGCACATAAGAACACAATCACATGTTAAATCCCTCACGTGCTACTGATTATTAGTCATGGCTGCT
>NW_009732229.1:0-380 GCF_000703405.1 Apaloderma vittatum | reverse complement strand
CCCCAGCGTTACAGAGGCACCAAGTGCGTCACAGATTTAAACTCCTGCTTCCAACATGTAACCTTACATCTCTTTAAGCCTTGTTATGAAAGGCAGTGCTGTCTATTGGTCTGAGTACCAGACTGGGATTTAGGAGATTTAGCCACATCTGGATAATTACAAGCAGGTCTTTATTCTCCTAACATTCCAGTTTCCCCATGAACAAAACAGGTACAGCACATCAGTACCTGTTGTGAAAGACTTCATCTCTACCAGTGAGAACAGCTTTATAGGAATTAAATGTTGATATTTTAGCAACTTTATATAAAAATTGGTCCCTGTGCACTTATGTCAGTACTGTATCTTGGTAAATTACCCTTTTAAGGTGGTTTCAAATTTGT
>NW_009732228.1:0-466 GCF_000703405.1 Apaloderma vittatum | reverse complement strand
TGATTCTGTGATTCTGTGATTCTGTGACTGGCCAAAAAGGTTTACAGCTCTCTTCCATCACAGCTCAGATGATTACCAAGAGAATAAAAGGCTTGCAAACCTCATGCTGGAGAGCAGGGTGTCTCTGAGTATTTCCTCTTGGAGGACATTTCTGAGCAGAAGAAGAGAATAGTGATTGGGAAGGGCCAGAGAGGATTTCTCTAGAGGGAACCACAGCAGAGCAATCTCATTGCTTCCTAGGATGAAAGGGATGGATTTTGGAATTGGAGAAGACTAGTGAGTGTCTTTTTTTATTGTTTTTATTATTATCTTTAGGAATTGTGGGTGAATGAATTGATTGTCAGGCTTAGAAGGTCATGAAAAATGGTTGCATGCTGCCTGGAGGCTTGTAACAAGCGGGCAAATACATCACGGGAAGGAGCTGATGTCTGCTGATGGAGGAAGAAGAGGATTCTTCTGGGAAGAT
>NW_009732227.1:503-11937 GCF_000703405.1 Apaloderma vittatum | reverse complement strand
GGCCTCTGGCCAGGGCCAAACCACCACAAGTTTACAGGTCTTCTCTTGTTGGAAAGCCTCAAGTTTGGTTGAGAGAGCTGAGCTGAAAGCTCACAGAGTCCTTGAGCACGTCAAGATCTATTGATGAAAGAGAACAGGTTATAACTGAGACTGTCTGAGAAGCTTCTCCTCTGTATGCTATAATGAATTACAATGCAATTATGAATGGCTCTTGGGTATCTGCCTCGAGACTCTGTTAATCTGCAAGGCAGAGACTGAAATAGTTTTTCTTCAGGTGCCTCTGGTGGTTGTGTCTCCTCTAGTGCACAATGAGGAATGGAATTCTTAGTATCAACTCACGAAGTTTTGAAACAAGTCTTGCTTTTCTGCACCTCAGCAAGAAGACATGAAACTACACATTTATTTCTAAATTCCTACTGATATCAAGAGTCCCCTAATATCTCCTTGGCATTGTTCTTCAATTTGGACAGTGTGAAATATGTTTGTTGCTTGCAGCCCTTCAGAGACTTCTATTAAGATACCAAAGGCCAGTTAAGTTTTTCAGATCTTAAAACTGGACTTCAGTTTAACAATTCTGTCGTTCCAGCCTAGGCGCGATAGGATCTCACTGATTTTGTAGAATGGTGATTAATGGTAGCGAAAGCAATTAATTATGAAATGCCATTATGGAATACATTAAATTCCAAGTGAAATGCATCTTGGTTATTTGGGTTTCTTAATGAACTACAACTTTAACGATCAGTGTCAATAGATCTTGAGGGTGTAAGAAGTAAACTTCCAAACAAAAAGAAATGGAACGAAACTCAAGGCGTAGTGACC
Source organism: Apaloderma vittatum (assembly GCF_000703405.1). Lineage (NCBI taxonomy): Eukaryota > Metazoa > Chordata > Aves > Trogoniformes > Trogonidae > Apaloderma > Apaloderma vittatum. The sequence continues at coordinate 11,118 of NW_009732227.1, read as the reverse complement.
AGCAGTAACCTCAAAAAGTTTAGATGTTTGGCAAAGTTTTAAGTCAGGTAAAAGCAAGGTCATTTTATATGACATGTCAAACACCTTTGATAAGAAACATTTGTACGTGGGCTACTTATAACTGAATTTGAATTACTTTATGCAGTGGCTTATGAAATATTCACAGTAGCTGACATGAGCTTTCTTAGATGTAATAGTGAAAGACTAGGCAAAGGATGACAAATGTCAGACCTGAGCTGAGCTAAAACATCTCGAGAGAGGTGCTGTGCGAAATGCTAAAAATTCTTGTCCTCTTTAACATCTTCCCTAGCAAACAGGATGAGAATGTTATGGAGTGTGGTGAAGCCGCCCGGGCATCCTATAGTGCATCTACCACTCCAAAGAGAAAAGTTAAATCAAAGCAAGATGAAGACTAGCAGAAGATAAGATGCTTCAGCCTGGAAAGGGGTGGAAAATCTCACCCTCTGGAGGAGGCAGGTGGAAACACAGGAAAGGAGTATGAGCTGGGAACTTCCAGAAAACAGTAGGTACACATTTACAGTACTGAGTAAGAGGGAGCTGGGGACACTGAGAGAAGCAAAGCTGTTTCTCTTTCATAAACAGAAGAGCACATAATCAAATACACAAAAATGCCTTGCAGCAGACAGGAGAGCAGGAGGGAGCAGAGAACTCTTTCAGTAGTGGCTTCATGCACGGATCACAAACCGTCACGAGTCTCTCTCTGAGCAGCAGACACCCTGCAACAACACAACAGCCTCTGGCAACCTAATGACCAGGAAAATACTGACAGGCTGGAGGATATTCTGGGATGAGGAAGAGTTGCTTTGAGAGAGCTGAGGTGAAACCCAACTTAAGGTGGAGGCCTGGGGAGAAGGGAAGGAGGCAGATGCCAAAACTCAGATCAGGCCTCTAGATCTGTTCTAGGTAGGCACAACCTCTTTAGATCCAGTCACGGTTTTTTTCACTACATGTTAATGTCAAATTTCTTACAGCTTTTCAGTACCCTTCCTACTTGCTTTTCTGTCATTGCTGCATCAGTTCAAAAGTGTCTTGAAGATGAAGTTATTTCCTGGAGGAATTCTTGTGCAGTTTTCCCCCAGCAGTTCATCATTATTATCTGCTATATTCATTGTCAGGAGGAAGATGATTTTCTTTTTTTTTTTTTTTTAAACACACTGAGCAATTTGAACTACTCTTTCTCATTTTTCTTTTTGAAGGTTTAGTTATTAACTAGGTCACGGCTACTTCTGGCATTTAACCTTTCTAGAAGCTTGACTTAATTTGTTTCTCTTTTTATTATCATCCAGATACTTGGGTTTTTCTCATAGAATCTGTTCCTGAATTCCCCTCAATCTGTATTTGACTGAAAGGATGGAACTGATTACTTCCTTTCAAGTCCCACTCCCTGCATCAAAAGAAAGCAGAGTAGTCTGCCAATTCCCTCTACTATTTAGGAAACAAAGGAAGTAAAGACCAAACGTTGAGTTGTGTGGAGTATGTCCTGGTGTAATGACACATCATCCAGATGTTCATTCATCAGAACGCAGACATGCGTTACACGAGACGCGTGCCAGGACAGCCACTCAGCTTCTTGCATTTCATGGGAATGCTGGAATGTCCTGCCCATGTTATGGGTCTTTCCTAAACTGAGCACAGAGACCACGTTACTCCTTTGCTAGAACAGAAATCCTTCTCACGTATGGAAATTGTTAATGGTTCCCCCTCACTGCCCTAAACATCTAACACTCATGCATCATGTCCCATCTGATGTTTATCTTCCTGACAAACCGGAGGATATTGCTGACTCCCTCATCATCAATCCCTTTTCTGCAGAACTGTCAAGACATTTAATTGCACCTCATCTCACAAGATTATTGCAAACTAAATGCGAGATCTTCATATGCCCTGTTGTTTCTCAGTCCTTTCCTCTCTCTTCTTGAAAGTACTCTGAATTTTGTCCTAAAAAGGTCTAGAAAAGATCTGCAAAATGCACATTCGGAGTGAAAACTTCAGGGAGATTCATCACTGTGAAAAATCCAGCGGAGTCATTAAGTGGAAATTGAGGGTCCAGCAGTGAAGCTAAGAAACACAGCAAACCTAATTAACCAGGGAGCATATCTGATGAAATTACATTTCTAAGTAAACAGTTACATTATAAATAAATCTTTTTTAAAAAGCATCAACAACAGGAAACAAAACACAGGAGAAAAGTCAAAGCTGCCGTCACCTGAATTTTTAGATTACACCAACTGGCAGTTAAGGAAGGCGAAAGGAAGGCTCGGCTGCAAATGGAACGTATGCTTGGAGGGGAAACATCAGGCACAAAACTGGGTTTGTTAATGAAGTTTGGAGTTGTTGGAACACTTTTCTGCTTCACGAGGGTTTGCCTGCAATGGCTTTTCTAACCGCAGTGTGTTCAACCTTTTCGACAAACAGACACGGGAGGAAAACTGAAAGCCCTCTGATGTCTGTTCATTATCAGCGGGGGGGATCCAAATTATAGTATTCTAAGAGCACCCACTGAGCTATGTTTTTGCCAAACCTTAGACCATGTAGTCAAGAGCCTTTTTCTAAAAGAATACAATATACAAGCAAACCCATTGGTTTTTACCACTGAAAATAAAGGTAGGTGACACGACTTGTGTCTCCTGAACCACTGATATTGGTGTAACTTTACTGCACAAAGTTTTAGTATGTCTGATGCAATCAGTGTCTTTTTCCTTTTGCTGGAAAAGGAGGGAGGAAAACTTCTGACTTCCGAAAGAAATCATAATATGAGGTCCCCACTGATACCTACAGGAGAAAAGGAAGGATTAATGAGGTGTTTATTGGCTTGCAATTCTTAATTTATGGGGCTAATTTGTTCTTGGCTGTGTTATTACTTGTTTTCAGCTGATTTAATTTGTTGTGATTTGGGGTTGGTTTGTGCTTGGGAAAGAAAGGCATCATTATATTAGTCATAGTAATTGGTGAGGAAGAAACAAATGAGTGTGTATCATGGAAAGGCTGCGATGAAACAGCTTCTTTTGTAGAAGAGCTTTACCTGTGCCTTCAAAGCTCCAGATCTACCCTCCATAGATGCTTTTGGTTTTCTTTTTTCAATTTCTGGATTGTGAGGGTGTGAGCAGGCTTAAAAACACAGCTCCAAAAAGAAGTCCTTGCCTTCACTTCACCTGAGGCAGCAAAGTACCAAAATTCTACTGCCTGAAAAACAGAATTCTCTGATGCCAAAGACAGATGTCAATGAAGAGATACTTGTGCTGTCAGAGAAATGCTGCCAAAAGAGAGAAGGAGGTATAGTTTTCTTTTAACAGAAAGCAACAAGAAGTATTTTTTCAGTGAGGCAGGGAGGAAGCAGAAAAATAAGCCCAAGTAACTTGTGCCTAAAGCCTTGAGGACAAGACAGTGGCAGCCTAAAAACTGATTAAAAGCAAAAAAAATCCAAGGGCTGCTTACCAGCTAGGAGCAGGCGGACTCGAGTGCTTGTTGGCCTGCACCTGGTAAGGACTGAAAAGCAAAAGAGATCTTTGTGGGACGCATGCTCAGCACTGAAAATCCTTCTGACCTTTGAAGAGCTGCTCTTCCTCCTTAGCCACGCTGAGATGGTTTTCCCCTCCCTTTGGCACAAGGGTATGTGGAAGGATGTGCGTGCACCTGCTGCGTTGAGGCGATCTGATGCAGGACATTTTCAATTCAAAGGGAATAATACGCAACGGGGCAAGTGATCAGCAAGCACAATAACATAAACTGGGCAGACTGGTGATAAAGGACACAGTATCCAAGACTAAAACTCTTCAGCCACTGCTTGATGGACCACTAGAACTACCAGCATTGCCTCAAAGAGGTTCTGCCTGGACTTTGTTAAGAGGGAAAGAAGGTTCATAGGAGCATTATGAGATACTCAAGGGGGAACCGTGGGACTATGCAAAAATCATTACGGAAATCTTCCTTACATACACTTAAATATGTCACCGTGAACAACACCAGCCATAGAAGGGTGTGTCAGATCAAAGATGTGTTGTAGATGCTCGTGGCATCAATAACATCACACACGTGTAGGAATTACTACTTACTTACAGCTACAGGGACTCTGGCTCAGCCTTTGATTTGATGGAGCTCTGTTTCACAAGGATGGGATGGTTGGAGGGACGGGTCACTCTCAAGTGACAGCGAGATGTGACTGCTCCAGGTTTAGCTCTTCCTGCCTTACATGGTCTTCCAACACTGTTATTGCCCTGCTCTTGGCCCCAGGGAGTGCAAAACACAGCTTGGTCTCACGCTGTAAAATACCACCAGAGGGGGCTCTTAATATAGCTACCAGATGTATACAAAGTACTTCGGATACTTTGAAGACAAAAAAAACACCTTAAAAATGACATCTCATGGCACGAGAGGCCATTTTAGGCTGCAGGTTAACAGGAGGGATACCAGCTCTTCCACAGAGTGTAGTAAAACGGCTGCAAGATATGAAAGATTCCTCATACAGATGTCTAAGTATTATTTTACATGTATCTGGATAATATTTCCCTTTGTCTGTACAGAAAACCACCAGCTAAAGCTTGGCATGCCTTGGGATCACCTTGCTCTCTGGTGGAGAACAGGAAACCTTGCTTCTGGTAAATGCAGTGGTAAGTTTTGCGTTTGTTTGTGTTTTTTTTTCCTCAATTTTTGGTCTGTGCTGGAATTGGTCTTTGCTGCTGGTGTTGGTGAAGCTGCTTTGACACCATGCTTTGGCCTTCGACAATTCTAACAGAAAACAACCCTGGGGCTAATAAAGTGTTCTGCATTTATGCACTATTTAAAGAAAAAGCAGGGCTGTAAGCTGTCTTTTTTTCCTGCTGCCTGAGCAGGGTACACTGCGATGACCCAAAGCATCGAGCGAAAACACAGCTTCGTGCAATGCTCACACAGATGATTTCTTCCAGGAACTTGGGAGTACCAGCGCCTACAATCTTACTGCCAAAGCACGGTCCCTGATCCTTATTTTACCCCTTAGAGGGTAAAATATTGCATTCTGATGAACCCGAGAGAGCAAACTGGGACAGCGCGTATGAAATCTCTGTGTATGCTCAGACGTATTTGCCATCCTGGGGCAAGATTCATTGACATTATCATGCAACAAGCTGGACACAAATTGAGAATGAAGCATAGCTGTAGGCAACTAGCTTTTTGTGCACAATTGCAGTAATAATTTAGAGTAATTTCTTTTTGCTTATTTGTTATGTCAGGTTTTTAACATTTGTAAGCCATTTAAAATGAAAAGGCACGTACAGGGGAGTTTGTTATAAACATGCCTCAAGATGCCATTTAGAATAATTGTGATGCTCCAGCCCTGCACAAACCTTTCCCAGGGAGGAGATAAAAACCACTTCATTAAAATGGGAAATGTCTGCAGCAAAGACCAACGTTAAATGACCGCAGGAAGCAACATAAAAATGACTTATTTTAAAATTCACTTCTTTTGGTGAACACACAGCCTCCACCCTGGCATCATTTTGCTTCAAGTGCTGGGTACTGAACTACAGAGAAGGCGTTTAAAGGGAAAAAAAAGAAGTACAGACTGTCAATTATACACGAAAATCAGAGTTCACCGCTTAATGCTTTGATATCGCAGGGAATGCTTCAAGATCCAAAATCAGAGTTCACCGCTTAATGCTTTGATACCGCAGGGAGTGCTTCAAGATCAGGAAGTGAGTGGTCTCCAAGCTTATTGTCCCTATGCTGCTTTTTCTAAACAAATATACTATACTGAGAACCAGGGTTCTGCGAGGGAGTAACTGGCTCTGGTGTATTAGCAAGACTTTGCTTTCTTACAGGCTTGGGTTTGGCTCTTCACCTTCTCACAGGGGAAGAGCTGGATCCACGTGCCCGAGACCCACCACAAGATTTTCCCCATTTTCTGCCTCGACTGTTTTCTCTCCACAGCAACGAGAATCCGTATTTTCCTGGCAGATCCTTCCTTTCTTGCAGCTGACACCAGAGATCTCTCTGTCCTTAATACTCCTCCTTTAAATCACACAGATATAGTAATTACCACTTTCTATATTTTTATTAGCAGGCGACAAAATAGTACTGTGTTTGACAGGATCTGGTGGTAATTCTGGCTGGAGAATGTGCCTTGAATGTTTAGGAAATCTTCTCTAAATGCTGATGCAATGAATTCAGGGTCAATTATAACTGTTTTCCTTTGTCAGGTACTGCACGTTCAGGGTCCAATTATTTCATGTGCATCCAGAAGTCGTTACTGTTCAAAACACTTCTATGTGTTGTGCAACAATACCCAGCAAAACAAATTGAGAAGTGCATGGCTTATATTAAGCAAACATTTTCTCTTATTGAAAAAATCTAAAGCATCTTCCTTTAATTAAGGGTTTGACTTGTTTGGGTGAGGGCAAACTCAGTATTAATATCAAGCGATGCCAAGAGCAGCTTATTTAGTTAACTGGGAGGCAAAGATGCCTCTTTTATCAAGGCTCCCAAAATAAGGCTCAGAAAACAGCTGCAGCTTAGGAAATAAGCCTTCATTTGCAAAAGAAGGACTAAATCACTTTCTAACTAATTTGCCACTCCTGCTTGTGACTTCTCTCTGCTACAGGCTTCAGTCATTGCCTATAGTGCATCCAATGAGAGCAAACACTTTCAGATTTATTGTGACAACAAGTTGAAAAAGAGGTTGCAACCTCTTGGAAAACCAAAGGCAAGAGCGCTCCTGTGCTGGCTACACCGTGTGTACGACCCTGCTGCCATCTCATGGCTGCTGGCACTTGGAATAATTAAGATTTTTATTTTTTTTTTACTTCTTACCCTCCAGCAGATTTTCTCAATTGCTTTGTATATGACAGCAGGAGAGTGACACTGGGTGGTAAACCTGCTTGGTACAATAAAATGTATTTTACTAGTACTAAAAACAAACTGAAAATAGACAGAAAGCAAATACCAGTGCTTGTAACATGAAAAATGGTGACTACTGGGGAGGGACAGCAAGGGTGTTTAACTTCACATTCGCATCTAAACAATTCTTATTCAAACACATTCACAGATACAGTGGAAAATTCTGTGTTCCTTCATTAACACATAACAACCTGTAGCTTTGTACTTTGCATAATTTCTGCGAATTGCCTCTAACTTGCTCCTGGAGAAGAATTTACCTGTCATGCAGAAGCAAGAACTAATCTTCCCTTCTAGGAGAGGCTCCAGACGATCTTTCCTTTGCTCTGTAGTCCCACACATGTGCAGCACTTCCACGTTTCCCATGTCTGTAAGAAATCAGGAATCGCATTTACTTCTCGACACACACCACTCATAAGGCGCAAGACACCCGACTTACTAATGCTCTCGGCGTTGCAGTTAGGAATGGGGATGCCAGCCCAGTGCATGAAAACCTCAGGAGAAAAGAAGCATTTACCCCTCTCCTTGGCTATTAGCACGTAGTCCAGCTGGCAGAGACCGCTGACACCTGGGAGAAAAAGGTTCCACAGACCTTCTGCTTTGGCCATTCCCTACTGAGAGAAACATTAGCAATAAATCTTAGTAAAAAAGGCAAATTAAATTCTGGCTTGCTGCCCACTGTCTTCCTTCCTGCCAAACACACCATTCAATTTATCTGAAGCCTTTTTTCAGTAGCTCTTCTCAGTGCATGAAGCCATGTCCCTCACAGAACTCACTTTTACCTCTCTCTCATTTGTCTCTCTTGCCTCCTTTCACACACCTCCCCTTCCCTTCCTTTCACTCCTCCTCACAGTTTCTTTCCATGCAGAGCAACTTCTCCATTCGGAAACACCAAACATTCTTACGCTCCGTATTTGTTTCACTGCCACAGCACTGAAGAATATCTACTGTCCCATATCTTCAGTCTCTCACGAAGTGGCTTCTTCTATTTTGCCTCAGTATTTCCATGTCCAACATAGTATTGTACTATTTCCTTTAAATTAAGAACATGTGTAACATACAGAAGTAAGAATATTACGTCTTTTCCAGCCCTACACCCCAAGAAAACAAAACAAAACAAAAAAAATGTTGAACACAGGCTTTTATTATATAGTTGGTTACATTATAAAGTTCAAAATATAACTGAGAAATCAAACTGCAATCTATTCATTTTGCAAGACATTAAACACATCATGGAGATGATCTTCCTACGCAGAAACAATTTAGGGTGGTTTCAAATACATGATGGTAACAGTAAAAGTTCACCATTTTCTGATGATACAAGTAACTGGTACAACAGAACCACAAGAGGCACAAACCCAAAAGTGAAACAACAAATAAAAACCTGATGGATTGACACTTAGGATTCAGGTTTCCCATCAAAACATTCAGATCTGTAAGCCACTTCATCTTTTTTATCCAGCTGAGAAAACAAAAAAACCAACAAACAACAAAACAATAATGTGAAGAATATAATTTCTTTTCCTGTAAAAATAATTCCTTAACAGCTGGCACAAGCAGTCACTCCAAGCAGTGGTGCTGAGGGCTAAGGAACACCGTGTACTCAATAATCCCAGTATTTTCACCAGCACGTTTTAGCGAGGCACAGCGCTTCAAAGCTGGCCCAGAACTAGTTTTAGAACACAAAAAAGCAGTGCCCTCTTCTGAAGAAAAAAAATCACAGTAAAAGACAAATTTTGGAGTAGAATTTACAAGTCCTGATTCACAATTCATGCTGCCAGAAATAACTTACAAGCACAACACCGCTCATCTGAAAGGCTTGCATGGTGATTTGTGGTTCGTTTGGTTTTTTTAAAGCTAGTACTGTAATCATTGCAAGCCTTCCTTGGCCAGGCCAAAACTTTGCATGCCAAGAGTTCCTGCTCTCGACCCCTCCCCGGGATAGGCAGATGCATTCATAAATCTTTTAGATGAGCATGTTCTCTGCATTTCTGCTTGAATGCACATAAATGTAAAAAATAAAATCAGAAAGCCCAAACCCCCCTAATTCTATAACAAAGCCATGAGGCTAAAAGATGAGCCAACTTTTTAAGTGGAGAATTTCTAATCTGCCAAGGCTAAGAAGTAAAAATGCTGCTTCTCTTCCACTTCCACTAATTATGGATTTCTGTAGGTATTTCATTATCTGATTTCAAGCGGTCACCAGTATTAGATATATTCAGGAATGAGGCTACACTGATACATTCTGGAATCCCTTTTTTTTTTGTCATAAAAAGTACAACGTATGAAGTAAGTCAGGAAACAGGAACATCCAACTTCATAAGGTTAAAAACAGCAGTTCCCGCTTTTTAACCAAGTGATTCTTTGTTTAGTACGTAAGTGGCATGGTTCAGAACCAAGGGCTCCTCAGTGACACCGTGAAGATGACCAAGGGCTCATCCACAGCACAGCGAAGGTGATGAAGACAAACAGCTCCTCTGTGGCACTGCGAAGAAGACAGAGGGCTCCTCGGCGGTGCAGTGACGAAGACGGAGGATTCCTCCGCGGCACGGTTGCAAACACAAAAGGGTGCATCACGGGACTGCCAAGATGAGGAAGCTTTTCTCCGCGGTGCAGCAAACAAGACGAAGGGCTCCTCCTCAGCGGCGTGAAGACGAAGGGATCCCCTGCAGCGCGGCAAAGGAAATCAAAGGTTCCTACACGGCGCGGCAAAAGAGGTAAAACTAAGGTCTCCTCCAAAATGAAGAAGATGATAACGAAGGGCTCCTCCTCAGCGGCGTGAAGACGAAGGGATCCCCTGCAGCGCGGCAAAGGAAATCAAAGGTTCCTACACGGCGCGGCAAAAGAGGTAAAACTAAGGTCTCCTCCAAAATGAAGAAGATGATAACGAAGGGCTCCTCCGTGGCAGAGAGAAGAAGACAAAGGGCTCCTCCGTGAAGCAGCGAAGAAGACGACACCAACACAGGGCCCCCCCGCCGCGCAGCGAAGGGCTCCTCGGCAGCGCAGCCAAAAAGACGACACCAGAGGGCTACTTCACGGCGCGGTGAACAAGACGAAGGGACTCCCTGCAGCGTGGCCAAGAAAACGAAAGGGTGCTCTGCGGAATGATGAAGATGACGAAAGGCTCCTCTGCGGTGCGGCGAAGAAAACTAAAGGGTGCTCTGCGGAACGCTGAAGAAGAGGAAGGGCTCCTCCACGGCGCAGCGAAGAAGACGAAGGGATCTCCTGCAGTGCAGCGAAGAAAATGAAAGGGTGCTCCGCAGAACAGCGAAGAAGAGGAAGGGCTCCTCCACGGCGCAGCGAAGAAGAAGAACGGACCCCCTGCGGCGTGGCGAAGAAAACAAAAGGGTGCTCCGCGGAATGGCGAAGAAGCGGAAGGGCTCCTCTGCGGCGCGGCGATGAAGGCGAAGGGATCCCCTGCAGCGCAGCGAAGAAAACGAAAGGGTGCTCCATGGCATGGCGAAGAAGGGGAAGGGCTCTTCCGCCGTGCCGCAAAGAAGATAATACGAAGGGCTCCTCCAACATGAAGAAGAGGATGACGAAGGGCTGCACCGCGGGGCAGCAAAGAAGACAAAGGTCTGCTCTGCGGGGTGGAAATGAAGACGGAAGGCTCCTCTGCGGCGCAGCGATGAAGACGGAGGGCTCCTCCGTGGTGCAGCGACAAAGACAAAAGGGTGTTTCGCTGTGCAAGCAACAAGAGGAAGGGCTCCTCCACAGCGCGGCGAAG
>NW_009732227.1:0-432 GCF_000703405.1 Apaloderma vittatum | reverse complement strand
AAGGCACGGCGAAAAAGATAAAACAAAGGGCTCCTCCAAGATGAAGAAGAGGATAATGAAGGGCTCCTCCGTGGCATAAAGACGACGATGAAGGGCTCCTCCGTGGAGCAGCGATCAAGACGGCGACGACGAAGGGCTCCCCCGTCGCGCAGCGAAGGGCTCCTCGGCGGCGCAGCCAAAACGACGGCGCCAAAGGGCTACTTCGCGGTGCGGCAAAGAAGACTAAGGGACCCCCTGCAGCGCGGTGAACAAAATGAAAGGGTGCTCCGCGGAACGGCGAAGAAGCGGAAGGGCTCCTCCGCGGCGCGGCGAAGACGACGAAGGGATCCCCTGCAGCATGGCAAAGAAAACGAAAGGGTGCTCCGTGGCACGGCGAAGAAGAGGAAGGGCTCCTCCATGGTGCCGCGAAGAAGATAAAATGAAGGGCTCCTC
>NW_009732226.1:47745-97390 GCF_000703405.1 Apaloderma vittatum | reverse complement strand
GCTGCAGGGAGAAAGGGCCGAAGGCTGCCTGAAGGGTGGGAAACTGTGAGAAACAGCCTTGCGAGCCCTGAGGGGAGAGTGGGAGGATGTGCTAGAGGAGTCATGGATGAAGAAGTGAAGTTGAGCTCAGGAAGAAGGGGAGGGTGGGGAGAAGGCGTTTTAGTTCTTTTTTTCCCCCACCATCCAACTGTATTTTTAACTGGCAATTAATTTAATTACTGTTTCTCCAAATCATGTCAGTTTTGCCCCTAAGTGCCACAGAACCCTACTGCAAAGTCCTTTCAGCCAGTCTTTAAATTCACTGAAACCATGTCGGAACCACCAAGGGCAGCAGATAAACACGAGGATCCATGCAAATGTTGAAAGACGTGGCTAAACAGATGAAAAAGACAACACGAAAGAGACTGTATGACTAGTCCCATTCCTGGGATCGGGTGTTGAGCAGCTGCTGTTCCCATGCCCTGGTGACGATCACTGTTGCACTGACGCCCAGCCTACGTCAGTTCGGAGGGTGCAGGAAACATTGTGCCTGGGTACTGGCGAGCCGCTGAGAGCAAGACGGTTCTTAGTAGGCGGAATGGGAACCGTTTGAGAATGTAGCCAAGGAACAACAGATGAGTGAAGGGTGAGCACGTAGTCTAAGGGAGTGAGAGCAAGGAATGAATGCAATATGAAGGGAACAAGAGAAAGAAAGGTGGGCAGAGTGGTTGGAGGTGTTTTCCCTGATCGTTACTAAAGCAGTGTTCCTGTTGTCATACAGGGATGCTGCATCATACACTTCAGTAGTTCAGCTCCACAGGGAACAGAGAGTTAAAGGAAACCCATCAAGCTATCACAGTTCAGACATGAAACTTCTGTAACTGAGGGCACGCAAGGGAGCAATACTACTGGTAATATATCTTTCTACTTTTGGTATTGAAGTGTCCATATTCCCATTTCTACGCAGCTGGTTGGAGAAAGAGGAGGCTGGGAGAACTCTTTAATGTAAGCCTGGCAAGATATTCGAACTCATAACCCAGATTTGTGCCAAGTTTCCTGACAATATTTTGTGATCACATCCCCCAAAACACATTCATGAATACATACAACATTTTCAGACACAATGTTTCCCAGTTTTTCAAGCCTGCTACTGAAGAAAACAAAATAATCCTATTAAATGCTTTCTGTCTGCCCTTATTGTTGTACAGCAACACAGTTCTCAAGCAATGCCATTTTCTCCAAACTCTGTAATGAGCCATTACCATCTTTTGTGCAGCTGCCACTGCTGCTGACTGGTTTTTGTACGAAAGAGTTATTGGCAATTTACGGTTTTGCCCTGCATTTCCCTGGGTAGGAGCCCTTACAATGAAAAGATTCTGAAGCTGGTCACCGAAGCTGTCCCAGTTCATCTCAGAAGCTGGCCTATTTGCAAGAAATGACTACAACATCTGAGAATCCATTACCAGCTTATGGAAACTATGGGGAGTTATCAGAGCTGAATTCAAGCCTGGACTAAAATAGGAGGAAAAAGAAAAGGCACAGAGCCTGAGGAATTACTTGCTTTATGTGTTGCTGAGACCTGAAGGTGCAGGATGAGAAAAGACTGCATAGTAAATGCAAAGTAACTCAAGTATCTTGATCGCTTCCCCTCACTCCTTCACCTTTCACTACTATTCGTTATGCCTTAACTGCTTCTCTTTCTTAAAAGATTGCTCCCCCCTTTGCACAGGATTGGACAATTGGTAACATATTTTGAAAGACTCCTTTCCAACCTATTTTGAAAGACCCCTTGCCGATTTGCCACAAGCATCAAATAAGCAATCCCAGTTTTCATCTATGGCACTGTACCTCAGCTTTGGTATTATTATCATTCACGTTCACGCTACATTATGAACGACATCTGTCTTGATGGAATTAGGGTGTCTGATAGAAGAGAGATTGTGAAGCAACACAGCAAAAATACTATCTGAAAACAAAATACAACTACACTTGGTTACATACTCAATATTTTAAATGCACATTTCCAGCATCTAGATGTTACATTTTTTTTTTGATTTAGAGACCTAAGACTCTGACTTGTTACAATTATGGCAGCACCAGCATTTATTCTTCTGCTTTTAAGGAAAACAACTGCAGTGCTTGAGGCTTTAGGCTGAGAACTAGAAAATTTAAAGGTAACTAAAAAATAATGGAAGGCTTTATCTTAGATGGTTGGGGTTTGCAGGAGGGAAGAAATAACAGAAAAACCTGATGATACATTAATGACAGCTCCACTGCACAGGCTCTAAACATCCAGCCTATCAGCGAAAATAAGACTCACAAGACAGGAGGAGAAAGTAAACACATCATTTGTGATTTTTGTTTATCTTTAAATTCTTAGGAGGAACTGAGTTCATACAGTGATGAATGTTTAGACAAGGACAGTGTTTCCACAGCGAACACTGCACGAGTGTTCTATATATATGTTAACTCTCAATGAACTGCTCAGGACTAGAAGCACTGAGCATTGCTCAGGCAAATTTACCTTGCTTCTCAAGTAACTTAGCTCCTTCAAAGCAAGTCAGAAATGTAAACCGTAGAGACGCTATTCTGAGGAGATCATCATCTGACCTATGTCTTTTATTTTTAGCTCACTTATTGCTCCCCTTCTCTTGTCTTGTTACTTAGGATCTATGTTCAGCACATACCACAGCACTGAGGCAGGAACACGAAAATGTCAATTTCTAATGTCATTTTCTTAATATAATGCACAAAAACTCTCAGGTTAAAGTAATGTTGCCCAGGGGATACATCTAGTTTTTAAAAATTTCATTTAATGGTAGCTAAGTACATGTTAAATGAAACACTTTCACCCATGTCCTTTGCCTTTTTTTTCCTCTATAGGCAAGATCAAATTAGTCATTAAGATTCTGCAGTACTTGGATTGAACATATTTTTGCTTCCACATAACTTACCAGGCATCAAATTTGGTCTTTAGACAAGAACAACATCCCATTTCACTTGTTTCTAAGCCTTCTGAAGTTTATCTTCCTCTATTTGTTCTGATGCGTCTTTTAGTTTATGCTGCTTACCAGTGAATTTCTTTGGTTGTGGAAGAGTGGTCAAAGACACCAGCTTACCTGCTTATACAGCCTGATCAAAGATGGTGAAATACAGTGAAATATTTTGGTTTTCTTGTGACTGATGATAGGTAAGATCCTGACAAAATTGTAGCTAGTGAGAATTCAAATGTATGTTAAGACAGTATAAAACGGATTTGTTTTGCATTCAGGCAACAAATATTGCCTAAAATGTTACCTGATTTACTGATGGCATGACTGATCATTGCAAATATGAAAAACGAAATGGAGAATATAACGGGAGATGGATACCCAAGAGATTTAGAACATGTTCATATACAGAATAAACCATCATAACTATGGCGAGGGATAGTCAGAAGATCAAAAACCAAACTGATTTCTTCTCTTACTCAGATTCTTTATGATGCACCAGGTGCTCAGGATACTACAATCACTATGCTGAGGAGGGACAGATCTTCTGGGTGAATGGGTACATCTGTAGCTTCAGTTGTTCTCATTCACGCAGTCACTCAGGAGTGAAAACGGTGCAAGTTACAAATGGTATTCTGGTTATTCATTAGGTTCCTCTGTACCTTTAAAAAGTGTTTTGCCATCCATTCTCCCAAATTGTTTTTAATATACAGCACAATTTAATCAGGACTGTGAATCTAAAAGTTACTGTTTTGAAATTTGGTGTTAGGTTCTTTATTTCTGCATGGTTCTGTTACATAGCTTCTTTCACCTACATCAAAGTAAGAAGTTAAAACAGCAATTTCACACTTAGTCTTTTTTTTAAAAAAAAAAATCACTGGTATTTGTTTATATCTTGTATTCTCTTTCTGTAATTATTTCAAAACTGTTAAACACCTGGTATTCAGAAGGTTGATTTTTATATCTTTTAATTACATTTTCATTTAGGAGAGATGAAAGTAAAGTTTGGAAGTGAAGGATAGCATTGCCCACTTCAAGATTTTAGCTAGTCTCATATTCAAGTCAAAAGAAAATAGATTTTTTTAGAAGTCTTTCTTTTGGGGAATAGAACCATTACTTTGAATAAAAAAAGGCATTGCGTATTTGTTAGCTGAATAATAAGACAATAAAATCTTGGTATGGATTAATCTGTTGGAATACAATTTTTTTTCTACTTGGAGGACATTTTTATAGAATATTTATGAAGTCAGGTTGTTCTGGCAGAAAGCATTTTCATAGTAAAGGATGGAAAATGGAGAAACTATGCAGGCTTCTACTGAGATAGAGAAAGCAAGGAGAAAGAAAGAGATTAAAGGGAAAAGGGAAAAAGGGGAGCCATAATGCATTATGGGGAAAAAAAAAAGTAGAAACTATGTGCAGAGAGATAAAGATGAGGGAATGAATTATAAGAAGTGAGTAAATTATAGGGCAAACCAGCAAGGGATAATGATATGAAATTCAATTAAATTAGCATAGTGCACATTGAAGCAGCAACACTGAAGGAGGTATGAACAAACATATAAAGTGGGTTTTTCCTCACAGTTTTCTGATCTTTGATATGAGTGTTCTGCAAGTGCAATGAAAGGTGATACTGGAAATTATCAGTTTGTCAAAACAAGTTTTAAAGGGAAAAAAAAAGACTAAAAAGTCAAGATATAAAACATAGTTAATTATAAAGAGAATTAGCTGAATCTATGGAAAAAAGCCAAAGAGAGGAGTGAAATGAAGTCACCAATACTGGTTGTATCAAACATAAAGAAGCTTGAAAAAACAAGTGCAATGGAAGTCTGTGTATAATCATCTCTTAAATGTGTAGGTGATTGGGTTTCAGAGTAGTGTCTCCATTTTGACAAGTGATGCATTGCCACTCTTTAGTATAAGGACAGGCTGTGAATGAAGTTATGTGACTTTTTAAGCTTGGATTAAAATATTTTACGACAACCTGGTTTTGGTTCTCCTCAGCAAAAGCTTTTAAAAAATGCTACCGAAAAAAATACAAAAATACAGTGATTCAAAAGATGTCTTAGTGTTTAATGCAGAAAGAACTGACAGTCCAGAAGGACCAAGCAATGTTTACTGAAGACGAGGTCAAGTGTACACCCCTGTTGGAGTGTGGGAAAGCTAAAAGAAGACAGACCCAGGACGCACACAGTTAACGATGCCACCTCACAGAAACGGAACAGATCATAGAGCACGTTGAGTAAAGAATAAGAAAATGCATGAGGGAGTGTAGGGTCAATATAAAGCAGAGAGATGACTGGAGGAGGAAAAAGGTTAACACAGTACATTTTACAAGAGGAGAAGGCAGAGCAGAAAGGAGGAAAGTGAGATAAATTCAAGCAAACAGGAGGAGGACTTGGCTGGATTTTACGATCTCAGAGGTCTTTTCCAGCCTCAATAATTCTGTGATTCTGTGATTCCATGAGACAAAGGAACTTCGCTAACTCTGGGCAACGAGACTGAAAAACAAAGACCTTTGTAAAAAAAAGCAACTATTGCCTTGTTTGCACTGAGGCTTTCTTGTCACGGATATCTTAGGTTTTGACAAGCGGAACTTGTCACAAAGCTCCGCCTTGGGTGCCATTTCAAAAACCTGCACTTGCAGTCAGATATTGGTCCTGCTACAAATTTCACCATAGACCTCCTGTGTGACTTTAAGCAAATAGAGGCTCCATGTGAAATTCAATTAAATTTTATGAAGTGCTGCAAGATTCTCAGATCAAAGACAAAGTATCATTTACTGTATTTTGCTGTTTCACTGAGGCTGTGAAAGGCTGTTTAACACTATTATTGCTTGCTTGGAAAATAGCTCACTTGTAGGCTTCACAGTGCATAAACAGAAGAAGCAGGTGGCACAAGCTGGCAGTAGGGTTAGCCACATGGAACAATTATCACATTTTAAAGTGTAAACATAAGATAACTAAAGTCAGCACAAATTTTACCAGATACTACAATTATTAGTTGGAAATCACCTATTACGGTCTTGTCCATAGCAGCAAAAAATAGGTAATCACATACACAGGTATTGCAAAGCAGATATTCCTGAAGAACTGAGGACCAAATATTGCTTGAATTTATATTACTGTGATTAAAACAATGCTGCAAGACTTACTGTTCTGTACATCCTCTCACACAAATGTCCCAGGAATTCTGAAAACTATCAGCTGACTATCTTCGTTTAATTTTTGAAGATGGCTATCCCAAGAAGAGATTTAGTATCAAATTCCACAAAAATGGGGAGGATACTTCTACACTATCTTTGGCTAAAGTGAGACAGCGCAAAATTGACTGCATTTTCTATGTGTTTAATACACTGTTTTTAAATCAGTAGTTGATAATACAAAGTAAAAAAATCTTTTTAAAATGTGTGTCTTCACTTTGCAGCTAAGAAATCATAATATATCATACATGCATGACCTAAAAGCTGCAACTTTTCTACCCCTTTGTCCTATCGCTGACCTTATAAATATGTATTCACATCTATTCAGTGCTAAGCACTCATGATTAGAATTAGTATTAGTGCATTTTTAGAACTCATTAAACAAGTGCAAAAATTAGAGACGTTCGTTATAAAGACTATTGCTTAGAAGTGACTTCACTTGTAAAGGCAGAAATATTCAGGTGCTTGGAGTGAAAACCTGTACATTGTAGGTGTTTTTAGACCTACATGAATCTGAGTTAGCTATTTTTTCCCTGCATCTATATTTTAATAATGTTTTAAGTTTAATAAGTAAGCATTCTGATTACAAAATATATCCTGATCTGCCTCCTCAGAGTTTCAGAATTTCGTTCTTTAGTGGGTGATTTTGTAAGATAGTTAGCAGGATACATACCTAGTTGAGGTGCTACAGTCATATTTATGCTAAACATGTAGGAGACAGAGCTAAAAATGAAAGAAGTTAAAAATCACTTTCATCCACATTTCTACCAATACACATGTATAAAAAAAAAAGGCAAAATTGTACTTTTGTGCTAATTTAACTAATGCGAAGGTAAATTCTAAGTCTGCCTGTGACATGTAAGTATCTGAAAAGACAGAAAGTCAAAATTCATCTTGTTTTCTTCTTATAAACTAGCTTTTGTGAAACATAGCGACTGATATAACAAATTTACCCTAGATTATTAACTACATAATTAGTTACAACTAAAGAACAACCTTTCATTCCATACAGTTAGGCTTACTTATCTGTCTGCTTCTGCTAGTTAAGAAGCAAAGGAAAAAGCCTGAAGTATGTTCTGTACAGAAGAACCAAAAATCCTGTTGTAGATTTTCACCTGTGGAATAGTCACATAGTTCACTACAAAATAAATCAACTTATTCATCTGGCTTTTTGAAAATCAATCTCAATTCATCAGAACCTTTTTTCTTAACTTTAAATAAATGCCAAACCATTTGACAAGTCAACTGTACCCTGTACGCTGTTTGCAACTCGTTTATTATGGCTCTTGACTAATCATTACGTTCTGATTACTCGTATTGAAAGGTACATTTCTGTTGCTGTACCTGGATCACTCAGGCTGCTCAGACTAGGAAGTAGAAGTAAGAAATATTTTCTAAAATTTTAGCAATCAGCACTAAAATTTCACCTAACTTCAGATTTGAAAATGCTTTTAAAAATACATCCTTAATCATCTTAAAATAGAAGTGTATCAAATCCTAGAACTGCATAGATAGCATAATATAAAGCATATAAAGTCATCTGTACACAAAGATGATTTGCTGTTTCATTTCCCATTAGTCTATAACTCCTTACCAGAAGCACAACTACACACATGCTACATGATATATAGACCTGTATATATATATAATTATGATGTGATTTTGCATAGGGCATTCATCTGCTGAGCTGCTTGGAGCTAATGGGCTGTAGCAATCTTCTTTAACAAAGTGTTTGCAGCTAGCTCTCCTACCAAGTAACTTTCTCTCCCACCCTAATATTAAATAGCGCATGACAATTTAGTTATGAGTGCTACTAATGGCACTGTCACAACTGAGTAGTCTCCACCATGGAAGTCTTCTATCAACATCTGATACAACCAGCGTTGAAGACTGCAAACACTGGAATGCAGCTGGCTTGTCTTTCCTTTAAATATAACATTAAACATAAATTGTGTGAATTTACGAAGAGAGGGCAACACCCTTGTGTGCACTATTGCAGTTACTACACACTCTTCATATTTTTAATGTACTTCTGTGCAGATGAAAAGGTACTCATCATTGTGTTACTGAATCCACATTAACAGAATCAAAGAGAAGATCAGATAGGGGAAGCATAATTCAGAAAAGCTTTTATAAGAAGTTGGAAGTGATGCCATTGTACCTTAAGACTTTTATATTTATTGAAGTTTGTTTTCACCTAAATACCTCTCTCATTGCAAATAAAACATCAGAATGACTCTGACTTTAGTTACTCACAGATACTTGCATCCTTAAAGGCACTATTAAAAGAATTCAAGGCTGCTTGCTACATATTTACCATAGCACACCCTCCAGGAGCTTCCATTTCTTTTTCATGTTTTTAACTTGAAAGCAATTTTCCCCTTTTTACTAAAATGATATTATTCAGGTGTTACTCCCTCTGAAGAAAAATGTGATTTCTGAAGAACTTCACAGAAAGCAAATGTTTAATACACTGTTCAGCTGCACTTTTTTCCTTGGTTGGCAGGAAGTATCTGCAAACACAAATCAATATTAGTCTGATAAAAAAAATTTCTTTTAAGATACATTTAAAATCAGTTAGGTTGAGAACCACCCTTGTTCTTCCTGGGCCCTTGCTGTATGGGGAGGCTGTAGGGGCTGGGCCAGAGCTGCCTGGATGCTGCAGAACTGGGTCCCATGAGGGGTTTTAGAGGAGACAAGGGGTGGCCCACACTGGTCATTCTGTGACTGTGGGACTGGATTTCAACCTTCCCTTTGGGTAGGATACCAAACATGGCTTTTTCTGGAGGCAAGGTTCCTGCTTGAGGCTCATGGTGCTCTTTGTGTGCAGTGCAGGGCACAGTTTACCAGTGTGCTTGGGGGAAGACAGGAGAAAGGCTGTGCTGAGCCCAGACTCACAACTGTTTCCCTTGGCTTCAGGATGGAGAAGATAAGGTGGAGGATGATGTTGGCAAAAGTGTCTCCACAGTCAGAGGCAGTCCTGGTGTGTCCCCCTGGCATGTAACCTGCAATGGTACAAGGTCTCTTGAAGGAAAATGGGAGACAGCAGCTCCCAGGGAGAAGGAGTCATCATCTGGGTCCACAGGGCAACAGTCCAGGGATACAGCTCTGGAAGGAAGACCCTGCCAAGGCTGCAAGCTTGGTGCCAGGTGAGCTGAGTCTGCTCCAGAAGGCAGAACCCTTGATCCCATCTCCAACCCCATGAAGTGAAAGTACTGTGTCCACCTCAACTCAAGGTGGGTGTTCTTCTTCCAGGAATAGCAGGGCCTCCAACCTTTTGTTTCCTTCCATCCCAGGAAAGGAGAGCAGCTCCTTGCCCTGTGGAAATGAAGCAGCAAAGGCCATCAGCCCCACCTCCAGCTGAGTACTCCCATGTCAAGACCTTCAGCTCTGGCTCTGTCCGCTGCTCTGGGTGGAGTACAGAGGACCAGGGCCAGAGCCACACTTCCAGGTATATGTCCAGGAGGTGGAAGATATGAGCACTCCCATGCCTTGCGAGGGGGCAGAGGCCCATGTGTGGAACGGCAGGTGAGGGCTTTGGCCTAGCCAGTGGCCATGCTGTTTAGGGTCAGGAAGCTCTGAAGCAGCGTGACCACCTTTGCTCCCCGCAGCATTTGGCCTTGATTTCCTCTCAATCCAGGGAAACTGGGGACATTTAGAAATGGTTCAAAGACTAGCTGTTCTACCACCTGCCCAGGGATAGTGGTGAGATTGGCCAGCATGTAGTTCTCTGGATCTTCCTTCTTACTCTCTGTGAAGTTAAGAGTGATTTTGCTTTCTTCCAGACCTCACAACATCTCCCAAGTCAACATGAATTTTCAAACATTATTGAGAGCAGCTTCACAATGATGCAGTCAGCTCCCTCTGTCCTTGCGGTGCACCCCGGCAGATCTCATGGCTTTATGCATGCCAAGTTTGTTTAAAAGGTCCCTAATGTTCCTCTATCAAAAAGACAGGAGGATACAAAAACATGAAGAAAATAGCTTCATTTCACAAAATTTCTAAAGAAATTTTTGAACTTTTATTCCTAATATAAAATAAGTAGCTGAAATTGTCCCTTTTCCTTTCCAGAAGAGTCAAAAATAGAACCTTAAATTGCAAAACTCTGTGTGCAGGTTTCCCTAGTATATGTTATCTCGCACAGAAGTCAGGAGTTGCTGGTGGATATTTTGAATGTATCGTGTATATACTTAAATATGTTTTTTATTTCTATTCATCTATTTTTAATAGGGTTGACAAATTGAAACATCTTTGGTTATTGCAGTAGAAGACCAAATAAGAATCAAATCATAGGAAACCATATTTGTTTTGCAGGTTTTCATATCATAATTCTTTTGATTTGTCTTAACTTTCTGTAAGAAAAATCCATGTGATGGATTAGATTTTAAAGCAATAATTCTTCGAAGCACATCAGAGAAGGAGAACGGTAACCATGTATGTGTTACATTACTCCAGTTTTCATTCACGGTGTTAAGGCCTGTATCTGTGTTATTAAATACTAGACTTTCACCATTCAAGTGTGTCTAAAAGTACATGACCTTAAAGTCTTCAGCAAGCTGTGGACACATGATTAAAAAGCAGGAATAGAAAAGTGGCCAATATTAAGGCTAAATAAAAGAATCGAATTGTTAAAGACAAAGAGACTACAACGTAGCTGGCCACTAGAGCAAGGACACTGTTTCACATATAAGAGCTGGCAAAAATGAAGTAAAATTAGGATGGTGTTAAGGTGATACATATGCCCCTCTTCCAGTCCATCTTGCCCTATATGCTTGATATTACCAGGTATTTACATCAGACTGAGAACTGAAAGTCTTGTTATAAGATGTGTTAGAAAAATCACAGATCTCAAAAACCAGCTACTTATCTCAAACGTTTTCTTTCTCAGACATTTAAGTGCGTAAATTTTTAAATGTATGAATTACCAATTTAGATAAAATATTTCAATTTTACACAACAAAAAGGAATGTTAATAAAGACTGATTTTGTGAAAGTGCAAAATGACTAAAAGCCCATATGGAACTAAATTTTAACACTGAATTGTTGATACAACTCACTTTGGCTCTTAGAAAACAGATCATAATTAGTGTGCAATTCTGTGAAATTCTTTTAACCATGACCTTTTTACAAAAACTGAAATTAAAATCTTTGAAAACCAGTTTAATAAATCAGTGCATTTATGTTAAAATTATTAAATAAAATGGGTTAATATAATCTCAAATACTAAAATTCTCATTAAGTGTATAGTTCATAGGAATGAGCTCTCACTGTATTTATATTGACATGCTTTTCTTAAATGAATCTATTGCTGACTGGCACAAAGAAATTATATATCTATAAATGTACCCTATATATAACACTGGAGTGTAATGTAACTATTTTAATGTGCGTGTGTATGGATGTATATAAATACACAAATGCAACACTCAGATTATTCCAAATAAGATGTTCTTCGCCTTGGCTTTCTAGAGTGGAAAAAACTAAGGCTTGTAATTGAGTGCTTTTATTATTTTCATTTGTTTCTTTGCAACAATTGACCTTGAAACAGGGTGCATGTGACTAACGTTCAAGCAGAGCAACTATACAGTAATTATTTTCTAGAAGGACTAGTGGAAAATACAATGTGACTGGTTCCAAGTAATTTGTTTATAACATGTAATTGGGTTTTGAGAGAAAATAATGTGCTTTTTCAAGTATCACTTTTCTTCTATATGGAAGAATTTTTAAATGGAAGTATTGATATACTTATTTTATAGGAAAATAATTTCCTTGATAACATTTTAAATACAAATAGGCAAGCCCCAAATATACTCGTTAATCATACTTTTCATACTTTCAGTACAATTTTTTACACGCAATCCTACATTATAACAATAAACTCTCCTGAAAGTCTTCTCACAAGGAAATGGCAAAGAGGAAAGCAGAGAAGACATCTGATTTAATTAGTGATATAATCACCACTTGGTTTTTATTATTTTTACCCTCAGTGAATTGAATCCTCAGTATTTTCTGTAGCTAAACTAGTATTTTCATATATTAAGATATTTCCTCTAATGGGTGGGTTAGCTATTTAATTATAAAAGATATATTTAATATTAATGTTTGATTTTCATAGAAGACTCTCCAGTAAGTGGAACAGCGTAAGCTGGATGAAATAAAAAAAATAAAAATTACTGATTGGTTTCTTGTTAGCTACTGGGTGTGCAGTCCCTTACACTGCAGACACTGCCTTTAAGTGGAGCCAGTTCGTCCAGCTGCCAGCTGTTGAGAAGGATCATGGCTACAGTCGTCAAGGTGTAAAGAGATGCTCGTCCAGCAGGTCTAATGGGCATCACCAGCTGAGGAGAGTCCATGTTCACATTGAGTCCTGTTGATAATCCCCATCTGAAGACAGAGAGTGATTGGCTGGCTAGAAATACACCTTTAAAAGCATCACAGCAGTGACTCTAATGGATTTGTCATAGAGAGTTTTAAAAAGAAGTTAAAATTAGCTGTCATTCCATAACATTTGAAAAAGGAATTAAATCCTTTGGCAGGATAATGTGGTTTTATTTTAAAATAACACTGAGCTATTGCCTTTTAAAACCGTGTGCAGCGTTCAACTGGTTTTATGCATATTAAACTTTCTAATACTGTGCTGGTTTTGGCTGAGGTAGTTGCTATGGGGCTGTGGTTTGGATTTGTGACCAAACCAGCATTGATAATACAAGGAGGTTTTAGCCATTGCTGAGCAGGGCTTGCACAGTGTCAAGGCCTTTTCTGCTCCTCACCCCACCCCACCAGCGAGTGGGCTGGGGATGCACAAGAAGCTGAGAGGGGACACAGGTGGGACAGCAAACCCCATCTGACCAAACAAATTATCAGAAGTTGTATAAGGAAAGGCAAATCTATAGAAGTGAAAATTCTAACACAATATTAAGAAGATAAAGTAGATAAAGCTGGGTCAAAATTGTTAAGTTCTTCAGAAATTAATTTATCAAAATAAGAGCTAATCTCTTTCTTATTCATATTTCACCTCTTCTTCCAAATGTAAATAATACTAACAGCCAGAGAGTTCTGCTCCTCCACTGGACAGAAACTTTGCCGCTGAACTGCACTGCTCTCTGTTAAGTTAAAAACAGACACCATGCTTAAGACTTTCTGCAAAGTATTCCACACTTGCAAAGCATTATTCACATACTTCTTGTTTCTCCTTCCTATATTATGATCTTACAGAAATGGTCCGTACACCTTCCGTACCTTACTTTCCTGAGCCATGACTGATACAGACAATTCTGTTCCTGTCATGGTTTAACCATAGCTACTGTGAAGAAAAAATCTCTCTCGCAGTCCGACTCATCACAGTTACCAAGTGCACTCGTATTTGTAGAATAAAAGAAATGAGGATTTCAGGAGGACTGTTTCAATATTTCACGGAAGGGTGTTTGTGGTTTGGTTTTTTTTCGGAAATGAGAATAAGAAACACTGTTTCAGATAAACTCTTACATGTTTCCGAATAAATATGACAAACATTAACAAAAATTACAAATATGAGCTTTATAAACGTTACATATGACAGGACACTTCAAATGACAAGTCAATTTTCAGTGACAAGACTGCTTCTGAGAAAAAAAAATTGACCTTCTAAGTTCTTAATGGTTTTGAATACACCAAACCAGAGGCATTTCCCCTCTGAAAATCAGATCCTATTAAGCTTTCTCATAGAATCATAGAATGCCTTGGACTGGAAGGGACCTTTAAAGGTCATTTAGTCCACCCTGCCCCTGCAGTGAGCAGGGACATCTTTAACCAGGTCACGTTGCTCAGAGCCCCATCCAGCTTGACCTTGAATGTCTCCAGGGATGGGGCCTCCACCACGTCTCTGGGCAACCTGTGCCAGTGTTTCACCACCCTCATTATAAAGAGTTTCTTCCTTATATGCACCCTAAATTTACTCTCTTCTAGTTTAAAATCGCTGCTTCTTGTCCTGTTGCAACAGGCCTCGCCAAAATGCTTGCCTCCACCTTTCTTATAGGTTCCTGTAAGTACTGGAAGGCCACAATTAGGTGTCCCCATCCAGCCTAGTCCTGAACACCTCCAGGAAGGGGACATCCACAACTTCCTTGGGCAACATGTTCCAGTGCCTCACCACCCTCAGAGTCAGGAATTTCTTCCTAATAGGTAATCTAAATCTAGTTTGAAATTGTTACCCCTCATCCTATCGCTACACTCCCTGATAGAGAGTCCCTCCTCTTCCTTCCTACAGGCCCTCTTTAAGTACTAGAAGGCTGCTATAAGGTCTTCCTGGACCCATTTCCAGGCTGAACAACCCCAACTCTCTCAGCCTGTAGGAGAGGTGTTCCAGCGCTCTGATCATCTTTGTGAGCCTCCTCTGAACCCACTCCAACAGGTCCTTGTCTGTCTTGTGCCGAGGGCTCCAGAGCTGGACACAGCACTGCAGGCAGGGTCTCACCAGAGCAGAGCAGAGGGGCAGAATCACCTCCCTCGACCTGCTGGCCACGCTTCTTTTAATGCAGCCCAGGTTGCAAGTGGCCTTTTGGGCTGTGAGCGCACGTTGCTGGCTCATGTCCAGCTTTCCATTCACCAGTCTATTTCCACAGGGCTGCTCTCTATCACATCATCCCCCACAGACAATCACTTCAAAGCATTTTTCATTTTCCAAAATTCTGATTTTTCAGTTTACTTGTCATTTAGTGACACTGGGTAGAAAACAGCAATTAAAATCAGAGAAGACTCTCGGGTAGCAGAAACAGAGAGTGTATCTGTAGTGATACAGCACAGTGCAGACATTCCCATCCTTGTTTATGATTATAGCAACATACCTGCCTAAGTGACATGATAAATGGTTTTAATTCAAGTCCTAAACTAGTGTCTGCGCTTGGGGCTGCCAGACACAGCATATAACCTAGGTGTAGATTTACTAGGAAGGTTAGGTGCCAGTTTTGTTTCCAAGACTTCAGAGATATGGGCTAAATATAAGAAAAATAAAGCTATGCTGCTGTGTGGGGACTGAAAATTATGTTACTCTCATACTAAAATTCATCCTGCAAGTCCATCCCGTCATTTGACTCAAAACAGGGTCATGACCTTATTGTCACCTGTGTCACACTGAAGTCTCCTGCAATGCAGCTGTACCAGCCTGCTACAAGCTCGTGCAAGAATCTCTGACACAGAAGTGCACAGTGTCAAAAAGATGTGCCCTGAATTTCAATTTCCAGGTTATTTTGGAATATACAAAACTTCAAAAAAAAGACTAAGCACACTGCAAAGAATAAAAGCTGGAAGAACTGCAAATTGCAGTCATGCCATTAAATCTGCAGTTATCTATCACACAAGTAAACCTACAATTAAATATTGATATAAAGCTCTATTTACTGTTACAGTTAACTGCCCTAATTAAAATGACAGCTCTGCTGGTATTTGACTCACATTAAAATTAATAGCGAGAGAATAAAGCACACCAAATGAAAGTTAGTGAGTAAGTAACACCAGATAGAAAAGTGCACACCCATGTTAGTAAAACGTCCGCCAAGATGAGATTGGATGACAAAATTTTGCTCTGCAGTCTGCAAGTCAGGCTAAGTCACTGAAAGAGATGTGGTTGAAGAGATGCGGTGACAGGAACTTCTGTATTTAGTACCTTTTCCTTTTCCTTTTCCTTTTCATTTTCCTTTTCCTTTTCCTATTTTCCTTTCCCCTCTCCTTGCCTTCCCCTTCCCCTCCTTTCTCCTCCTTTCACCTTCCCCTTCCCCTTCCCCCCCCTCCCTCTCCCTTCCCCTTCCCTTCCCTCTTTCCCCGTCCTGCCCTGCCCAGCCCTCTGTACTTAAAATTTAAATAAATAACTTCATTTTTAAGATTAAAAAGTTCATACAGTGAAAACAGACACTCTATACAATGGGAATAGACACTACAAAGACAGACGGACACACCTGTTCCCCTTCATGAGCCGGTCACGGTATTATTTTAGAGGAGCTGGGCATTTCTGCTTTAAGGAATGCCAGGTTAGCAGCCTTGTGAGCAAACTGTTTTCCCACAGGTATCTCCTTGTTGGCCTGATCTATCAGAGGTGAGACTGCACAGTTCGTATTTTTGGATGATGACGATAAAACTGTCAAGAAGTTTACGTGGGAAGGCTAGAGTAAGTCCTGAAGCACAATACCGCCTTCCCAGTTTAACTAACAGGCCATGTATGTACAAAGGCATGACACACATTAGATGTGTTCTAAACCCCCTAATGATTAGAATAATATGCCAAGTACTAATCAACAAGCTCAGATAAATTGCTGTTATGCATCCCATATTTATTTGTTAAGAAATCATAGCAGCAAGACAAGAGACTAACTTTCAGTGAACCCTCAGAGGTTGCTCAAAGGACTCTTGCCACAGCAAGCTGCCAGTTATGGCTTCATAAATGCAGATCAACTTTTTTGAAATCAGTTTATTTTGTCTAGAAATAAACCAAATAAGACAGATCAGCATTAGGCCTTTCAAATCTAAAGAGAAAATTTGAGATACAGAAAAGGGAAACATCCCCTGAGGATAAACAACTGCCTATCTATAATGAAAATCAGAAAGCTTTGTTGTTGGATTCTGGCGAAAAGGATTCATTGTCTATAGAAATGCATTCCTGTTCATTACACTTTCAACAATGTAATCACATTTATAAAATTTTGCTTACATGCTCACTAGTATAGTCCGGCCCTCAGCAATTAATACACTAATTGTTTGATACAGATAGCTAGAAAGTACTCTAATTATACAGATTGTTTGATGAGAAAAGAAAATGATTTCATTCTGCAGCATATGTGAAAAAGATGCTTAAAATTGATGGCTTTGCTCAGTACAGAACATAATAAGAAAAAACTGTTCACATTTTGTAAAGCAGGGAAGTAAAAGAGTAATAAAAGCAGATGTTCACACAATTGCATGAGAGTGCTATAAAGTTCACGCTGCTGTGGCTGCAGTAACTAGTCAGTGTTATCTGTGCTGCAACACAGTGCCTGATGCCACTGCTATAATTGATTATAGCAAGAGGTGGGTTCAGTTTTCACAGGAAAACCAAGAAAGATTTTCAGGTTTTCTTGTAAATCAGGAGCTCAGCAAAATAACCCTATGAGTTTGTGGGACAGAGGACATCCACATCTTACGTCTTATGTGCTGCCACTGCTTACCAAGTTGCAGTCACCATCATAGAAAACATATCTGCGGAAATATGACATAAAATTGAGATGAATTTTAAACACTATGTCCATATCTTTCAGATTTATTAACTTGGTATAAAAAAGACAAAATTCAGGAGTTTCAGGGGAGTGGCTGGCTCAGCTATAGTTTGTATTTTTTTCCTCTTTTTTCTTTTGAGATGTTGAACAATCTTAAACCTGACCATCAAAGTGAAACAGAATATACAGAGAGAGGTATGAAATGAAAACAGAAAATTATTTTGCCAGATCTAAGGCAAAATGAAAGCTGTAAAGATAAGAAGGAACAATGAATTCCCTCTAACACATGCCAAAGAAACCCCAAGTGAAACACAGATGCTTTTCAAAAGCTGCAAGGTGCAAGCAGAGTTTAAATTATACAAATTCTGGGATTTCAAAGACCTATGAGACAGACTAGGCAAAATATTGTCGCCAAATTAGTCTTGCATGTTTAGCTGATATCCTTATTTAAAAATCTTAACACACTATACAAATATTTTAAGAGAAAATTGCATAATATCTTTGTGAATTTTTCATGTAATATCACTTTCTCTATCTTCTGTATTTTTAAAGCAAGCTCCATAAATCTCTGTTGACATTTTAGAGAATTCTATTTACCACCTTTTCTCTGGGGAGGCTGGCTATAGTGTAAGGGTCATAACCAAGGACAGCATGGTCCTAAAAGAACCTCTGCAACTCATGTCAGAAAATAAAGATGAAAGAGATATTCCTTAGCAAGGTTAGCTTAGGGTTTCTGTGGATCTGCAGAGAGCTCTTCCCAGAGCCGAAGGATTACCATTAATGTTACCCAGTCTGCAGTCGAAAGCTTCTGCTGGCTGTGCACACAGTCCATTAAATTTTTGTTTCGCATTTTGACTCCCCATATTGAAAGACAGCATACAGCAAGGCACAATGGAAGTGCAAACTCAGGGCAAAAGATAAGGAGACAGAGTGAAATAAAACATTTTGCACGGCAAGCCATGAACAGTCTGCTAAAGATATGATGCTAAAGTATGTTTGTATCCACACGTTTCATACAATTGCACTGAATGGTGTGTGTGACTGGCTTAACCCTGGTGCAATCCATATATTTTAAATGAAATAATTTCTGATTTATCAGAATGTAAATGAAATGTGCTGCATTGTGACTGCAATATTTTAATGAACATACTGCATGAACTAACGTAAATTTTACCTTTTCAACGTGATTAATTTTGTTACATATCAACTAGAATAAATACAAAAGTGACCAAACATTGAAAGTGTGGATTTGCTCTGCAAACAGACAGCTAGGTAATAATGATTCTATAAGGGATTATACTGGAGGGTTGTCGCTTTTTTTTTTCCCTTTGGGCAGCCTACGATGTTAGAAAGTAAGCCAGATTTACGTACCATATTTCATGTGAAATTTATAATAGCAAATAAAAGAATGGATAGTGAAGGTTTAACATAAATGGTCAGAGTGCCCTGTTAATAGGGTCAGAAAGCCTATTCTTGAAATGAAATAAATAAATTGCCAAGTTTTGAAAGAAGAAATAGCACTGTTACGTTAATTAGTTATATGCTTTATCTCAATTCTTCGAATTAAAGGTTGTCCTCAGAAAGATGCAATCTAGAGCTAAGGTAACACTTTTCCAATACTAGTTAATCATAAGGGAAAGGTACTCTTAAATCCTTCTGAAATTAATTCTCTTCTACTCTTCCTACCTTTATCCTCTCATTCAGAAATTGATATTCAGAGGGAATTCGGGTCAAAATTTGAAAATTAGATTGGATAAAAAAATTGATGTTATTTCCTGACATTTATTCTGAAACAAAAATGGTTCTCTTATATGTTCACATGTCCTGTATTGAACTATAATCATGTATTTGAAGCCATAAAATATTTAAAATGTCTTGACAAAATCTAAAAATGAATGTACACTATCAACTTCAGAATTTGCTGCTGCCCTAACATACATAAAAATGCTACCTTCATACATAGTGCTTTAGTATGTTTAGCACAAGTTAACAGCAGCTCCAAAGACTCGCTGGAGTATAAGAACTTTTTTACGTTGTTTTCCGGCAGTAGTACTGTGTAACTGTCTTGATAAGCCTTAGCATTGTTAATGTTAGCTGGACCTAACCCAGCAAACAGTGATGTCAACATTTGCAGGTAACATGAGGAACCGAAGTTGTCTCCTGACATTGCAATAAAGTGCAGCTAATTAAGTAAGAGCATCTTCCCTTTCTTTATGAAACTTTTCGTCAGCAATTCACAACCAAAAAAATGATAAACAAACAAAAAACCCAACCAACCAACTTCCTCCTCTACTTCAGTTCAAAATATTATTAGAGATTTCACCCTTTGATTCCTGAGTAACAATGAAGAAAAGATGCATCAACACACGGACCACCAAAATCTGCTATAAAAGTGGAAACTGTCCATTCTAGAACGCCAAATCATTCTGCATTGGCTTTTGAACTCTGGATTCCTATGGAAAGCTTTGCATTAGGACCATTAGTAAATTCAAGTTGCAGCAGAAATATTTTGTTTTTCATTTACGTCTTGCATAAAGGCCACAGCACATGAGCCTTGTACACAGTCTCCTGAAGACAGATTGAAACAATTATTTGGGCTTGGAGGTTGTCTGAAAAGTCCACAAACATTTATACACTTTAGAGAGAGTGTGACTCAGAATCACAGAGATGCTTTAGAGTATTTAAGTCTAGACACATCAGCTATGTATATAGAGCCTCAAAGTATATTATTCCTTTCATTTACTAAAATAAACCACTATTCAAGCACAGACTAGCACAAACATGCAACCTTACTTAATTTTCCTATTGACAGAACAGATTTTTGCTTATTCAAACATTGTTTTAATTATTGATTTCAAATTCTTTTCAGACACTTTAAAAGTTAAACTAATAATTTTATAATTCACAAGGCCTGAATGTTCTCTTAAGTGCAAGATTGTTTCTGATGCAACTTAAAATCAGCAGCTTCTGAAACATCTGTCAGAGACTGATACTTTGGACAATGCTAATTGCTAAATCATGTGTAGCTGTACACATTTGTGATAGCCCTTACAGCTCACAAGACTGTATTAACAGCCATAAATATAAACAATTCTATTATATTCAGTCTTATAATGTTTTTAGACACAAAATCAATGCTTGCAGCTTCAGATGAAGAAATTTTAAAAAGTTTCTGTTTAGTAGATTGCATGTATTTTAAGATGCAGGGATTTTTCTTGAGATGGTAGTAATAAGGAAAATACTGGAAAAAAAATAGACCAATCTTGTCCTTCAGTGGAAAATAGCATCCTCTTTGCAACCACTTCTAGAATATGCCAGGAAAGAAACTGCTGTCAAATGTCAGAGAACTTTTTTCAGATATTGAGAGAAGCTCGTCATGAAATCCATAATGGTTTTGTACTTCTTTGGGACCACAGCAGCAGAAGAATGACTCAAATTACCATGACAGAATAGAATAAACCAACAGAAGAAGTAGAATCAAAGAACTGTGAGTGGAGAGGGAGGATCCCAGTGGTATATGGCCCCTCAGTATCCTCAGAGATATTTGTTGGCCCACTGAGAGTTCTGCAGCTACCGCAGAAATGAGGAAGGTCAGGATCACCTATGAGGTGGTTACCTGTGTGGGTTTGGGTCTTTGTACTTACGGGGTTATTGAGAAAGTTTTGTAAATTCTTCAATTAAGATTGAACATACAGTCTGCTCGTTGCTTGTATCATTTATCACACGCTTTGTGTCTGTCTGTAGACTGATACCTTTTCAATTCCTGAAACACTGAAGTAATGAAAATTCTACCTTCTACCAGCTCAAGAAAGTCATGTGCTATTATAGGTAAGTATAAGCGCCTTTATTTCAGCAACACAAAATATTTACCTCTCCCATTTTACTCAGAAACGCAGTTTTGAGAAATCAAACTTCATTTTTTAGATGCATATACTGTAACATCCAGGTTTGTCACGGTTGACCTTAACCTTTAACATAAAAGTCAGTTATAGAATACAGCTGGTGCTAATTTATCTTTTTTTTACATTTCGGTATAGCTAAATGATTGATTAAGATGTACAATAGAGAGCCATACAGCAGTATCCTGGCTGACTCTAAACACGATAGATTGGTGCTAGAAGCAGCACATCCACATTAAAGCAGTTTTCCACCTGTGCTAATTTACCCCACTTCAGCATTCCACAATTGGGTCAATGCACAATAGTGCAGGAAGAAGAATTCTTTAAAATGCATGTGATTAGGATGCAGTTTAGTTCCATTAAAGAAGAAATTGAATGTGGAGTTAGGTGTTTGGGAACTATTTTCACGCATTCTTTTTTATTCAGGTCCGTGTACTTGCAAAGAATTTAAAGTTCTTTTTCACTGAACAAGTCACAAAGAAAACAATAAGAAGCAGTTTCTTTGCTTGGAGTTTCAGGAACCTTTTCAGTCAACACATATAACCAAAACGTTTGCTCTCACACAACAGCGCTCAGAAAAGAAGAATTAAAGAAGTCATCCATTTTAAAGGAATGATAGGGTCAAGCCTCTGGTTAGATTATTGAAGAGAACAAACATTCTTCAGGAGTATCAAAAGACACCGTAAGACACACAAAAGCAGCATGGTCCCTAGGATTTTTTTGGGAAATATTGATTGCTTCCTACTATTCTGTTCTGAAAAGGGTGGCAGTTACCGCTTCTGAACATAAACTACAGAAAAAGTACCATGTAAAAAGAGAAACATCACAGCTGAATTTCTTGACACAAGTCAGACTTCGCTTTTCTCAATGAGAGAATTAGATCTATGAAAAAAGCTTTCAAGGAGAGACTGTAAAGAATTACCTTTGCGTTCATATAATATATAAGACTGTTCTTGGTTATGGCAGTGCAATTACAATATTGGATCATTACCTCATTTTGCCAATATTTTAACAAAACAAGTCATCTACCTTGTTTCCTGCTGTGTTCTGAGGCATGCATATGTAGCAGAATAATAAAATTTCATGTGAAAAGGAAGAACTACTCAATTGCTATGATAATGATAAAGACAACAGATTTTATGCAAAATCTGTTGGTTTTCTTTTTTCTTTTTATGATATTATAATTTCTTCACTTATCTTACTGGAAAATATGTGAATAAATTACATTAATGCTAAGAGCAGTGGTTTGTAGGTCCTTGGGTCCTTGATATGTTACGAGAAAGCTGAAGATAGAAAACACCATATTGACAAGATTTATTCTTGTCAGTAGCTCATTATGTAACCTCAGCTAAACCTTGGCATAGAATGAAAATCTAAAAAGATTCTGTACCATTATAGAAAGCTGTTACATTCTGATTTTCTGAGCCACTCTTCTGCTCCTTAGTTACGTTAATATTAAAACAAAAGAACTCAACCAAAAAACAAACCAACTAAACAAAAAAACAAGCAACCCAGATGCTAGTTAGGTTTAGCTCAAAAAAAAAAGGCAAACAAAACAAATACCTAAACAAAATAATAAAATACCACGGTTTCACATTTTAAGCCTTATTTTTCCTGTGATTTGAATCATATAGAGCCAAATTCTCTCTGTATTCTACGTTCAACTTTCCCAGCAAAAAAAAAGAGGCACTACTGTCAGGAAACTGGTCTCCTTGGTCCCCTATTTTGAGTAAGGCCATGGGTCTTAGTCAGGAGTAGCCTAAACAGTGCCCACAGCTCCGCAGTTCACACATAACCCGAAGGCTAAGTGGTGGAAGTAAAGGAGATGGAGACATTTTAGCCAGGTTTTCCTATGTTTCCATTGAAGAAGGGCTTCAAAGGGGAAAGTGAAGTGGGACCAAGGAACTCATCCGAGCAGCCAACATCTGTGAAACAGGAATTCTACTTGTTTATCAGATATTCGGAAGGAACAATCTGCTTTCAAGAATAAACAAACAAAACATATGGCATGAAGTGCAAAATGTGATTGGCTTTAAGAGAGTATATTAAAGCAATTCAGGGATCCTGTTTAAAGAATCCAAAGAGTCTTTCTGACAAAGTTAATTACAGACAGGAAGATCAAGCGTGCAACTCAGCTAGAAACACAGTTTTAGGTTCTTACATCTTTGTTTTTACCTTGAATCACTGCCAACCAAATAGGTTGGCAAAACTTAAATACAAGAGAAAAATAACAACTAACAATCAACGTTATATTTGGAATTTTGGCTTATGTTGCTCCTACACTAGTGGTTAAAACACTGCGTCAATGCGATTGTGTAACAGGAAGTACCCCTTGTGTTCCCTCAATACACACATTTCCGAACCAACTTCTGCTTGTAACTATCAGGATCCCATGATCTCCCTTCATTTCTGCTTCTCTTTAAGCTTGTCTGCTTTCCTGCCAGCTGAATAAGCACCTTAGTTTGCACAAACTAATCTGTGTAGTCTGATGAATACTGATTATGTAATTTACATGAGACACGACATCTGACTCTTCTGAAAAAGAAAGTTGAAAATATTAATGTAAATAATGTTTTTTACTTGTACCGTTGAAAGAAACAAAATACGTGCTTATCCATATACCTTGGCAAAATACAACAAATTACCCAAGTCCAGTTTTATTTAATGTAAACCTGGATATACATATTCACGCACAAATACAGTTTTTGATGCTGTTAACGATATTTATTGCAGAGGTCAGAATATTCATCCAGTGGAGTCTGCAATAATGTTTTAAAAGCAGTTACTTCTACTGTACATATGCGAAACATATCCTCTTCCTATGCTGCTATCATGGGTGTTCTTCAAAGAATCCGAACACAGTCTTATTGCCTCACCTGTAAGTCCTCTTTGTGTTTATGCTCTTACATTCACCGATGTCCTCTGCCATAGTATCTGCCCTCTTTCCTGACTTCTGCCTCCTTAACTCAATGGGAGCCTGAGAAGGGGAGCGTAAGAAATCAATGTGCTTGGTTTAGGAATTGCACCTTTGAAGATCATGCATTTAAACAGAGCATTTAAAAAGTGACTAGTAAGACAAATCATCTCTTATGAACTTATTTGGTGAAGAGGAGTTTTAACGAGGTGGTGAGAGTGTTCAGAAATCACCTGCCAGAAACGTAAGATATAATGGAAAGGGTCTCTCATTGATTATCTTGTGGGTACAGACCCTGTTCTGTCTTCTGGCAGAAAATAAAGTATGTGCTGAGAAACATGACTGCTTTCTTTCCAACTCTTTTTTTTTTTTTAAACTCTGGGACTGGTCGAGGAAGAAAAGTAGTTGGCTAGGCAAAAAACAAAAAAAAAAGCTCCATGCAGAAATTCTAGATGCCTTGAGAAATTCTCACCTAGACTAAGGAGTATGGATGAATATGCCCCAGGGAAAAGCCGATCTCTATTTTTCTTGTGCTAAAATAACAAAAAAAGATCTTTCAGAGACAAAAGAATGGTTGTATGCATGTTTAGTTTCAGACTTTCACAAAGAAGTGATCTGTGTGCCAAAGCTTAGCTAGCTGTTGGGAGCAACTTTGACCTGGAGGTCTACAGAAAATCTGACTTGTGATTTTTCTGCCTGATTCACTAGATCAGTGTAAGAATAATGTGAAGATGTTTATTTGTCTTTCATCACCGAAAGATGTTCTGCATAGATGTATCCAAGTACATTTCAGAACAGTTTTGGTTTGGTTTCGTTTTATATATAAGCTCAGATAACTACTGCATTTGAATTATTTTGTTTAAAACCATCTTCAATATAAAGTGCTAATTTAACACTTAAAAATTGAGATGTTTTACACCAGAGCTCTGGTTTGACATAAAAAATAATTAGACCAGTCTTGTTCATTCACTTTCTCTTTGCCTTATTTGCACACAGCTAAACATTAAGGGATTACAGCTTTGTCAGGGAGGTCCTCTTGCTAAGGTTTTACATCTGCAAGGAATCCACAGACACAATTTATTCACCAGATTTTCAAATATCACTGTAGAAACCAGATCACTGGGTTTGGGGAATTATCTTTAAATTTTGGCCCCAGAAATACTCTTGCTCTACTGACTTTCATAAGGATTTTTCCAATAAAATATGGAGCTGGGTGAGCATCTCAGGCAGAAAGTACACAGAAAGAAAGAATGTGAATTAGGGTGAGAAACAAATTCTATTTCCAAAGGTTTCAAAATAAACTGCAAATACATGATCATCTCTGCAAGATTCCTTGTGATAACTATTTTTACTCTTTTTTTAAGGGAGTGAAACAAAAGGATAAGGAAACAAAATGGCTTGAAATTATCAGCGACAAATCAGAAGCAGAATATATTCAGAAAGCTTTCGTAAATGAGAGACACTTGAGCAAGGTGTCAAACTGAAGTTTAGCTAAAGGGCTTCTGAAGGTCGTTGTGCTCCCCAAATAGGAAAAACAGATTAATTGACTGGTGTGGATTCCGCACAGTGCCTCCACTTGTGTACTTGGTGTCGAGTACACAGTGGCTTCTGTAGATCAGGTGTTTTTTCAGCTTTTCACTTTGACAGGCCTTGCTGAAAGACAGAGAAAGAAAAGACTATGCACTGCAATGGTAGAACAAAAAAATACTGTTCTTGTATTAACACACTAATTAAAATATGTCTGTTCTCTTACTGTTTAATAAACCTAACATAAGCTATTTACCAAGCACAAACACAGGCTGGATGATGAGTGGATTGAGAGCATCCCTTAAAAGAACAACTTCGGGCTGCTAGTGAATGGAAAACTGGGCTGCATCAAAAGAAGCGCGGTCAGCAGGGCGAGGGAGGCGATTCTGCCCCTCTTGCTCCAGGTGTGGTGACACCCCACACCTGGAGTACTGCACCCGGCACTGGAGCCCTCAGCACAAGGAGGACACAGGCTTGCTCAAGCTGGTTCAGAGAAGGGCCATGAAAATGATCAGAGGGCTGGAACACCTCTCCTATGAGGACAGGCTGAGAGAGAGAGTTGGGGCTGTTCAGCCTGGGGAAAAGAAGTCTTTGGGGAGACCTTATAGCAGCCTTCCAGTACCTAAAGGGGGCTACAGGAAAGATGAAGAGGGACTCTTTCTCAGGGAGTGTAGTGTCAGGGTGAGGGGTAACGATTTCAAACTGGAAGAGGGTAGTTTTAGATTAGATATTAGGAAGAAATTCTTGACTGTGAGGGTGATGAAGCACTGGCAGAGGTTGCCCAGAGAAGTTTCAGATGCTCCCTCTCCAGAAGTATTCAAGGCCAGGCTGGATGGGGCTTTGGGCAATCTGGTCTCGTGAAAGATGTCCCTGCCCAAGGCAGTGGGGCTCGAATGTGAAGATCTTTCAGGTGCCTTCCAACACAAACCATTTTATTTTCAAAACTGGGATTTGATATCGCTTAATTGCTACCATGATTGTATCCGTAACACATTCTGCTTAGTCAAAAAATATAAGGCATGTCAATGGTGCATTGGCCAATGGGTCATTTTCCACATTGCGTTTTTTTGACAAATGCATGAAACAACCATCAAATACGAGTCTCTTATTACTTACCAATAGTAATCAAGCTGTTGCTTTCTGCTTGCTAATAAAATCTTACTAATGGTAGAGAACCTAATCTCAGATGATTTTGATGATCAGATACAAAAAAACATTAATGCTTCTGGGGGCAAGGGAGAAGGAAAGTTAAGCCCTTAAGTACCTGTGAATGTCTAGGCCTAAATGAACTCCGTTTCCTCTGGCTTTGATATGAATTGAACCTTCACAAGCCCTCACAGAGTGTTTAGCACTTGGATTATTATACTACCTCAGAAATT
This sequence comes from Apaloderma vittatum, assembly GCF_000703405.1. NCBI lineage: Eukaryota > Metazoa > Chordata > Aves > Trogoniformes > Trogonidae > Apaloderma > Apaloderma vittatum. The sequence goes on along the minus strand of NW_009732226.1, from coordinate 70,284 downwards.
CTGTTCATTATTTTAATCTCTCTGGGTCAGAGAGGTTACATTTTGTCACAAACCCAGCTGACACTGGTATCACATTAATTGCTTTCAGTGGGTCAAAGTTGATGACATTGCAGCTCTTTCTACTATAATTTTTGGGCCCCTAAGTAAATCTCCGTCAGATAAATAACTCTAGTTTCTTCAATACATTGTATTCTTTTGTTCCTTCTGTAATGTTTGTAATTTTCATACTCATTTTTAACTGACACTCTAGCAAATAATTTCTTCCTAGATGTATCACTTTATTTTTTTAAAAGAAATCCCCATGAAAATTTTACTGTCTGCCTAATTTAAATGTAGCTGAACTGTGTGAGCATTAGAACCGTTCAGAAATAGACGTGTCTTCTGCTTAGCAAAGGCACTATTTTCTGCTTCCCTGTATGGGAGTGCAGAGAGCTGGAGAGCATACCCCATCCGAACTAAAGGACAGCGTTTGTTGCCATATATCCAAGAGGACTGGGTCATGCTCAGGAGGCTCATAGCCTAGTCCCGGCATCCTTTCTGTCTTAAGCGGGCAGCAGTCTGCTTACTTCTGTCAGCTGAGGGTAAGAATCTTCACCTTTGGGTGATAACAGAGGACATCGCTTTCAGTTCATTGCTCTTTTAGGGAGGTGCATATCAAGACTGAATCTTCATCCTGTGGGAAGACGGGAGGGAGCTACAACATCCGCACTTTCTTTGCCATCCATTTTGATCAAAATATCCAGGTATCACTCACAAGGTAATAAAGGAATGGAACACACATGTACTGCTCTTGCCTGAGCAGGCTCAGCATAACAAGGGTTTTGAGACAAAAACTGCATGGGTTCTGTTTTTAGGAATGGAATATTTGTGTGTGTTATTTTTTTATACTGTAGTTGTGGAAGGTCTGTAATAACTGAGACAACCAAGTTTCTCATCCTAATTAATTTCCTTTGCCAAGCAGCAGGACAATGCTAATTCTTCCTTTTGAGCTAATGGACAGATGCCAGAGAAAGTTATGTTGACAATGTATCATTTGCCAAACAACACATATTTTAACTTTTTTTCCTGGAGGGAAAACAATCCCTAATTTGGATATTTTTTTTTGCTTAAAATGCAAGCCAAATCCTAGATTTATGGAGAGAACAGCATGAAACACATTGTGTTTGAAATAACTGACTGACTTTTAGTCCTACATCTTAATCAAATTAATTGACATTTACGAGTGAAATTAAACATTATTTACAGATAAACATTAAGACTAGTAGTCTTGTGCTACAGTTCATGATGTCTCAGAGCATATTTTTGAAAGGCTTTTCAAGATCCATACTCTACTTGTCTAAAAACAATAGCCCAATTCTATGAACGTAACAGTTTCAGATGTTGTACTACTTAATGGCTCAAATTCATTTTAAATAGCACAAATAGTACACTGAAAGGGGAATAAAATTATCAATGACCGCTTGAGTTATCAGTAGACAATTCTTAGACCTCATTAATGTATCTGAAAAAGGACTGTAGAGCAGCAAGGATTAGTCACTTGAGCAGTATTAAAATAATGGGATATATTACCTGTTCTGTTGCCTGTCTGTCATTACTGGCATTAAGCTGATCAGGTGATTCTAGCTCATTTTAGCTCTTAAGATGGGTGAAGGCAGAAAAATCAGAGTCGATCAGGAAGATGGACACATCTGGAAGTTCACTTGTCCTTCGGCAAGTCTCTTCTCAAAAAGCTGCACGTGTAACTGTGGATGACACTGTGTAAGGCAGTCTTCCCAGTGCTTTGCCACTTCACTCTCACACAGGATGATGTTGTAGGGCACAAAGTATTACAGCCTTTCTTTTTTCTTCCATTCTAACTACGTACAAGGTAGGCAGTGGTGGAGGCAGAATAAATTAATTTCCTGCCTTTTAGAAGACAGGCAGTTCTTGTTCAGGAAGAAAGGAAAAGCCTGACAACATCAGGCCTACTCAAGCTACTGGTAAGGCAGCCTTAAAATCAGACGTGCTCTTGAATTAGACAGCAGATCTTGAAAACGAACCTCTTCAGTTTCTCTGTCCTTATTTCTCCTCCAGCACAACCAACAGCAGAACAATGAAGAGAACTCTTCCAGTCTTTGAAAGGAAGGGGGCTTAACAGTGCTCACCTGTACTTGCTAATGATTTAGATCTCAAGGATAGTCACGTGTATTTTATCTGCTGCTGACTTGTATTTTTTTGGCAATTGCAGCGTGCAGATAACTGACTGGAGAGACACTGGAGGACAACATTAAAAACATAGAGAGTATTACTGGTGTAATGCAAGTGGAAACCTGCTTCACTCTGGACTACATCCAGACCTTGATCAGAACTCCCTTCTTCTTTTCTTCCATTTCTACAGAGAAGAGTAACTACTATTGTTGGAAGATAGGTAATGAAAACATGTATTACTGACATATTATTATCATATTTTCTTGGTCATTTTTGTTCTCATTTAATGGTCCTTTCCCTTACTATCGCTTCTATTCTTCCATGTCTGCAAGCAAAAAGTAGTTACCTTGTGCTAGAATTTAAAAAAAGCGCTAAAGACAAAAGGGTGCAGAGGGGAATTTTGTTGTTCTTCTTATTGCTTTCTTATTAACTAACTTGAAATAGCCATGGCCTTTCTGTTGACATGAATAAGTTCTATATACTTGGAAAAAACTATTCCAAGTCAGTTGTGGTTTTGCTACACCTCAAAAAGCATTTTCTGAAATTAAAACATATTCTAAAGGACTTAGAAATAAGCTAAATTTTTTTTTCCTTGAAAGTCTGCTTATGATTTGCCTTCCTACTAATTTGTGTAAAAGGAACAACACAATAATGTGGGACAGGAAATCTTCAAATATTTCTTAAAATTTTTCTGAAAGCATTGAAATAATAATAATAAAAAGTGTTTGAACAGGCTTTTTTGCTTGGTAGTACATGTCCTGGCTTGCATGGGATATTGTTTAAGAAATTTGCTATGGTCAATGCAAAAATCATATTTTTAGGAAAGGGCTGCAAAAAATTGTCTTCCTGCTGTCAGGAATACCTATAACATTTTAAAACTAAACCCAAGATGACAACCTAAAACCAAGAGACTAGAGTACAAGCATACAATACTTCACCCTCCATTATGCATACACAAATCAAATGATATACTAATTGTTATTCATTGGCAGAGTTAATGGGAAAGCTGGAAGCTGTTGCAGGTCTCCTAGATCTAGGCTTCCAGAAGCCTTAGTGCCTAGCACTGCTTACGGTGCCTGAGCTCGCTCACTCCTTGACAGCCCACCCCACCTTTTCTCTCCAGCTCAATCCCACACACCAGGCGTTGGAAACTGAAGAAGCTGCTGCAGGGCACATGAAACAAAATGCAGGGCTTTTTCCTAGGTACTGCTCAATCCATGCGTCCCAGTGCAGGAACAGTCTGCCTTTATCTCCTTGAAGGAAAAACTGTATTTCCTTGACTGTCCAGGGGCAGGTGTTTCTATGTCATGTAACGAGACTGCAGCAAACAGCTCTCTTCCCAGTCCATTCCCTTCCATTCACACAGGGACAGAGACGTTTCTTGAATGTGACTTGTTTAGCAGGAAGATAATGATATGACATAGAATCTGAAAAGTGAAAATAATTTTTCCAAGACTGTAGAGTCAAAGTAAAAATGATACCTTAGAAAGAACTATGTACTGTGCAGCTCTTGTCTGAATAAGTGGAATTTAAGTGGCATATATATAATGTTGATTTTCTGGGATAAGGAGAAATTATTTCCTAATTGCAACTCTGTAAAGGAAGTTGAAGTATTAGATTATCCTCTGTTCCCCAGTGTATTGTCTAATCTTTGTTTCAAGAATTACCTTATATTCAAAGTAAAATTAAAAAGTCAGAAAAGCAGAAACAAGTCTAAGTCATGGAAGGAAAGAGCTTTATCAAGAAGGTGCAGGGGTTAGAAAACTATTTCAGTCATTATTTTAGTGCTTGTTAGACACACTTGGAATGCTATTTTTTATGACCTTTTTTTGCACAGTAATGTCGCACTTAATTGGAGCACAAGCTGTGCACTGATTAAGTAGTCACAGTAGTCATATTCTAGTTTTTACACTCTGATTCTCAGAATTTTTTTTCATTTGTAGCTCACAGCAATTCACTCTGTAAGCTGTAAACCAGGTGCAACTTTGTATGCCTGTGCTTAACTTTTTGGGAAGCTTTTCCATCACTGTTCCTATTAATGATGCTCAGTTTCGCCTACCGTTTAGGAAAATGTAATCTAATTCTAAAATGTTTTTGTTTCTTAAAACATCCAAGAACATCTGAATAAACTTTCTGTTGAAATACTATAATAAAGCTGTGTCACTTGATCCTATGTTAACAGCATCAAAAACTGAATGTGCAATTTGTTTAGAACTAAAACTAAAGATACTAATGTACCTGGAAATACTAGATTCTACATTATTCTGGTTTCCAACAAGTCAACAACAATCATTAACAAGCTACATTCACAGACACCTAATGTGAATTTTCAAAAGAGTTTGTAAAGGTTATTAAAACAGTGGTGAAATGGACAAACCAACATAAGGCATTAGATAAAACATTCGGATTCTTTTCCATATTTTATCTGTTGTTAAAGATCACTGTCTCTTCATGAAGACAGTTTCTCATTCTGAAGTTACTAGAACCAAGAATAAATTGTTAATTTGGTCCTCTCACACATTCACTAAAGTTGCAGAAGTAGCAAATTCCAGTCTGGAAATTAAAACGATCATCATATTTCTTGGACAGTGAGCCCTCACAAACCCCAGTCCAACAATAACAGGTTTGGGCATTCATAAGCTTATCATTACATGATTGTAAACACTGGTTTAGATAATCAAGAGGAGGAACATTCTGACAGCAACCATATACATGAATATTTTCAGTTCAAATTTTGAGGTGTTAGAATAAGATGTAAAATGTTTTGTACTGCATTTCAGTTGATTATTTGCTATAAGGGTTTCAGAAATGAAAACCTTAAAGTCGCTGTTATCAACATATGCTTCTAGCTTTTTGTTCATTCTGCAAGCAGTTCTCTGATTCTGTTCTATTCTCTGTGTATTTGTGGAAAATATTTTTAAAGGAAAACTATGAGCAAAAATGTTATAATGTTCAGCCAGCAGATTTCAGAAAAAAAGACAGAGCACTTCATCAGCCTGATGCTCTGTTTAAGGTACAAACAAGTATTGTCTCATCAGCTAAAATGTAAATGTATCCGGAACGAAGCACAATGACTGATGCAACAATTAGCACACAATAATTAAGGCAAAGAAATTTAAAACCCTCTGTCCACTTGCAACAGGATTTATGTGTGGAAAAATACGTAGAATGGTGGTATAAGACTATCTAATAAGAATTTGTAAATCAGGTCATTTATTAGGCTTTCCTATAAGAAAACAAATAATTGCAAAATCAACAGGGAACACAACTGGGTTTCAGCTTTGCTTCTCCTGAGGATGAAAATCTTCATGGAGGACAGTACCTTCTTAGGTTGGAGTGGTTGGTTGTTCACTGTTGACCTTACATACTGGCCTGTTGCTACAGAATCTCCTACAAAGTTCTTGGCAGAGCTGTAGGATTTGCAGCAGGCTACTCAGTCATTTTAGGGAATATCTTTCTCCAGAATAATATAAAGAGCGCTGAAATACAGAAACCAAGACCCAAATGCATCCATCTGCACATTAACTTCATACAGCCTCTGTTGGCAGCAATGTTATACACCTTGTCATGGAAATGTGTATGGCTTTTTTAGCATCAAACCAAAAATGCCCATTCAAAGCTGAAGTACTATATAAAGTCCTAGGTGGTAAAAGCATTGTTAAGAATGTGTTGTGTAATTCCACTCATAGGTAACTAAAAAGTCAGACTACATTCCCACTTGCTTTTTATCTGAGGGAAAAAAAGTCAACCAACCAAAAGAGACAGGGATATATTTTGTCCTCACTGGTACTTGTCCTCAATTATTGGTTATGCTTACGAGTTTCAAAAGCTACACACCTCTTGCTTGGAGAGCACGACTGGTTATGAAACCAGCAAAGATCTAGTTCAAAACATCAGTAAAAAGACCAGAATCCATGTGTGGTCTTCTGGCCAGAATGATGATCTGGGAATAATGGGACCTGCTTCGGAATCAAGCTAGCTTTTTGGGTCACTTTGGACACATGCATTCCTTGCCTATGAAACTATCAGAGGGAGCTTTTTCTCTTTTTAAATTTCCTTCTCCTATCTGACAAAATTATTTTGTCTAATTTGAACAAATACGCTGTCTGAGGTAGTGACTCTCAGCATGAATCAGGCAAATAGTGGGATTTTCATGCATCTGGTGGAATATCTAGGCACTTCATAAATCAAAATAATTAACACTGTAAAAAAGAAATAAAAATGTTACTCCAATTTCAAAGACAAGCAGTGTCACAGAACACTCCTCATGCAAAAAAACCACACTGAAATAGAAAGGATATTGTACGTGAATGTCCAGGCAAGAGCATTTCAAGGCTCCTTTCATCTGCCCAATGACTGGAGCAAACTTTGTCATTTTAGATGCACAACGAAACTTACTTGACAAAAATGTTTTAGACAGGTTCAGATGGAGAGTGATAGATATAATAGAGAAGTAATACTGTTTTGACTGATTCCAAGGTAGAATATTAAACTAACACTGTTTAGTCTTTAAGTTGTGATTTTAATGAGAACAGATTTCCAACAAGTCACTGTAACTCTATAACTTATGGAAAAAATTCCCTCCAAGTAAATGTGTTTGGCAATCAGCAAGATAAAGCATTCAATTTGCATCATGTTTATCTTTCTGCTTCTTATTTTTGCATTTTCTATAAGCAGAAGCGTTTTGTTGTACGGCACTTTGTGTTTTGCTTTGCAAAATCACAGCTGTAACAGCCAAATATATAGAAACAATGAAGCCTCTTTTTTTCAAAAAATAAGGGAAACATCAGGAGAGATCTATAGTTGCACCCTAATGAACCAATTCAACTCATGTTTATTTATCATACTAACAGCTCACAGGGGATTGCCAGAAGCAGTAGCAGTGAGAAGAAAATTGAGACTCTGATACTTTATTTTATTTTGCACCATATCTGGTTTCAAATTTTAGTAGCTAATGGGTACTTAAATCCGATAATTTTACATTGTATCAATAAAAATGAAATGAGCAGAAAACTCAGATACTAACGAGAGGAGTAGAGGCAAAATTCACAAAGTTGTGTACTGCAAAAAACGACGCAAGTGAGATGGCTTTGCTTTAGCAGAAGTCTTGAACTACCTTGAGTTAGCCTCATTTTCAGTTATTTTGGTCTTTTTCTAACAGTAAAAGAGGCAAATTGCATGTTCATAGTAAAGGAGAAGCTACAGAGATTTCTGTCCAGCGTACCATCTGGTACACTGCAAAGCTTCCCATACCCTCCACCTAGACTCTGGCAAGCGCAGTCAATGTCAAACATGTCCAAAAAATCCTGCAGTGCAGCCCTGTACCCTATAGCACAGGTGGCTTTGAAGTCTTAAAGGTGGTTTAGATGGAAGGAAAACCTCAAGCTGATGTCATTACCACATGAGTATTTATCATTCATTTCACACTCTTCCATCCTTTCAGAGCATTGTAGATTATGTCATACTATTTGGAACTCCACAGACTTGTCCACAGCCATCCCTCAGGATTGCTGACCATCAGCTGAGGCATGTTATTTCTGCCAACATTAGGCTCAGATTCAGTTCCATGAAGGCACATTACCAAAACACATTCAACTCAGTTCAGCTCTCAAGCATTGATTTCCCACCGTCCTCCCTCTCTATAGTCCTCCTCAGAATAGTCTTTCCAATAGCTCCCACTACAAAATCCTGCACTAGACTCTCTGTAAGTGTTTGGAGCACAGTACACATTTTCCTGTTGCTACACACAGCTGACTAGGTGCCATGAAGTCAGACTTACAGAAAGGAAAATACCCATAACTGACACCAACTAAGAGGATGAAACCAATAAAGTACCATCCCTTTCGAAGAAAAATATATCCAAATTTTGTTGTATACTGCATCACTTCTGGATCAGAGGGTTCCAAAGGATCAGAGGGCTCTGTTTTTTCTGCCACCAGTATTACAAAGAGACATGTGGCAAAATCCTGTTCCCCTTATGCCCATTGATGTAGAAGTGCAACCAACCCTTCTGCATCATTTTTTGAACCTCCATCTCTGGAGTAAATAAGCCAAATCCATTCCACTAAGGGTGGCCCAGAAACAAAGGAAAATCTTGCTCGATTGCTTTAAGGTCCAACTGCTTTCTCATGGCTTAAAATTACAAGCTGCTTCCTTATTATTCAATATTATATTAAAAAAGTTTCCCAAGAGACAGAACAGGGACATCTATCGAATGCTACTTCATACACATTTTGAAAGATTCTTTATAGTCTGACTTCCTTTGGTATCCACCTTTCTGAAGAATGTAATCCCGAAGCATCTTCTTCTGGCTTCACCTCGGATGGACAGTGAAGACATGGACGTACAAAACCCTACAAATTATGAATGTGCTGAACCACAGACTGGCCTCTTCTAGATCCAAGGTGGTTTGAAATTCTGATCCCCACATAAAAGACACATAAGAGAGATGCAAGTGATGCAGAAAAATGTCAAAAAAAAAGTAGTTTCAAATGCTTTATTTTCTCCTCTTATGTTTTGGGTACCAGCCACCTTTGAAGAGCGCTGTGGGAGAAAGAGATTACTGATCACAGAATAGCTTAAATGAGATAACCCTTGCAGCAAGTTGTATAAAGTATGTGCTTCACTGTCAGATGAGACAGCATAAAGCTTTGTCTTGTTCTGATAAAAGATCTATCCAATGGGAAACACAATTTTAGAAACGGATCATAGGAGACCATCACATTTAAAGACACTTTTTCCAGCTTTGTCTCCTCTGAGATAGACTGACAGGCAAATTTGAAAGTGTGTCTTTTCTTCTGAGTTTTGGAAGGTTATTTTTTAGGTTGGTTTTAGGTTCTGTGAAACATTGATAACAACCTGCCAGAGCTGAAGTGTTTACATCGATTTTTCAGAGGTAGGAAACATACATATCTTATGAACTGAGTAAGTCTTAAAATCCTGGAGGATTCCAGTTAAAAATCACTTTATTACAAACAATTAGAGCTAAAAAGTCACACAACTGGAATTCTGAAAGCTTTGTTTGCTTAGAAAGTCCTTACACTTCTACCTAACTTATGATGTTTTATGCTTAAAGAAAAATTAAAAAAAAAAAAGGGAATGGCTGTCCTACAGTTTGCTAGATATTTTCTCTTCACTGTAGTAAAGAACTCTCAATTTGGAGTAATGAAGAAAACAGGGAAAGTGAATACGAAATAAGAATAAAGAGTTTAATATTTTTTTCATTTGTGCTGAAAACACCCTCCCCCATAAAATTATAAACAAAACTTTGTCTGCAATTCTGTATCATAATATTATCGAGAGAATCTGTAACTGAACATTTATGACTCTTTTCTAAAAAGCTATTTATTGGAAAGGGCATGTCTGATGTTGGGCCTTGCAATGCAAGGCCATAGATATACTTAGTAAATAATGACATCAAATGTGAAACTGGATGCGTGTTAAATTCCAAATGCATGAGAAGAAGGCTCTGTACTAGCCTCATCAGAACCAAACATGTATAAGGAAATAAGAGGTAGTAAAATTTGAAGCTGCATTTATACCTTTTACTCAGTCTAGTCTGCTTCTCACTTGACAATATACCTTCAGCAATCCCAAAAGCTCATCTGTGCTATGCAGGCTTTTTCAGGGCTCTAAGTGGTGTGAAACATTACTTGGACTCTCCGTTGAGAATCCTTTACGACTGCACATTCCTTCCCAAACCCCTGATATCACGTGTTGGGACTACTCAGTGGGATGTTATGAAGCAGATAAGTAATTTTTTTCCCATGCTGCTTGTACTGCAGAAGTGCAGACAGAGTTTTAAAGCTCCATTTTGCCTCTCTGGTTTTTGTACTAACATATGCAGCATTAATACTTGATCTAGAAATATTTATTAGAAGCTTTCTACACTTATGTAATATCTCCAGCCTTTAATTTAATGTTGAATATCCGTGCAAAGACTGCAGGCAATGGAACAAAGAGGGAAAGGACAGCTCTTCTTCAGGCAGGTTTGCCGTACCAGCATTACTCGCTAGACATACCTCTCACAGAGCTGTCCACAGTATAATTTCTAAATAAGGCCCTAAAGGGACGTGTCAAGAAAAGACAGTGTACAAAAGGCTCCTTTTCTGTTTCCTAAATAGACAAACCAGAAAATCAAGCTACTAAAATAAACAATTGAAAGGATCATGGATCAGGTGTACACTAAGCCTTTCCTTTACATGTGATTGTAATGGCAGCTCCAACATAATGTTGTTTTATAAAGATGCAAGTGTAAATAGTCTCTTAGTGATACCTGATCATGCTTACAGATTCCTCTTTTAATCTTTTTTCCAGCTTCTCTGGCATCCTGCTCATCAACACTTTGAACTCCTTTCAAAATGTCATCTTTGTATTTTAATAATCCTTTCCATTTTTCTTGTTGGCCAATTAAAAAAAAAAATTAAAAAAAAGCTTTCTTTTGCAGAAAGCTTCAAATCCATGCTTAATTTTTGAAAGGTATTAAGAAAACTCTTCCAATAGAATTAAATTTTGCCAATAATCACTATAGATTGTGGCTAGAAACAGTCATCTTTCTGCATTGTGCTGGTACTTCTACCACCCTGCTGAAAATACCTGCATTCTTGACTGTTTCTGTGACAACTGTTGAGTGCCATGGTTGAACTTTCCATTTATCGTATGATCCGAAGTTCTCTTACAATGAAGCAAGCAATCTGCTAACATCAGTGCTCCATATTAAGGCTAATACTTCTCCAGCTTCTTGCGATTCTTACTTATTTCGGGATATATCAGAAGTTCTCCACTGGCTTTCAGATGGTACATAAAATTTTGGGCTTACCTATTTCCTTTCCCTTTTACTTTCTGCTGGGTGGTGTTCTCACTTTTCATAACTTTCTATCTCCATAAGTCTTTTTTTTTTTAATATCTGACTTTGAATGGCTCTTGCAAGCTTGTTCATATAAGATTTCTGGCTTATTTTACAGGTCTAGGAGGAAATACTGCTTGAGTGTCTGAACTTAGTCAAAACGGCTGACCTTCTGGGGGTGCCCATCACTTACCCTAACACTGTTCCATGTCTAGCCAATGTCTGTGCCTGTTCAACCATTCTCAAAGACAACAGAACATAACACGGTAATTTTGAAATCACTTGAAAATGGGAAGTTAAGAGCAAGTTACACACAGTTACTCCTGAATTTTGACAATAGTACTGATTCATCTTCAGATATTCAAAGAAATATTTTGAAAGTGTTCTCAAGCTTGAGAAATCTACACACTTCACACAAAACATGCAGAAACAGGCTGTTTCAAATTTACCATTTAGCATTTTTTCTCCCTGCCACAGAAAAAACGTTATTGCAATTGACACATTCGCACAAGAACATCCTTGCAAATGTTCCCACACTTTGTTTCACTGAACTAGCATTTTCCAACAGAAAAACATTTCATAGAAATATTTTACTGGCTCTACTTACATCTTTTTTCCTCAGATAACCCTGATGTTCCTTCCCCTACGTAGCTGGGGACATTAAAGTATTTGTTCCCTTATTAAAGATATGTTTTACTTACTGAATGCCTTTACTTCTCATGCTGTCAGTACAAACAACGGGAGGAAATGCTACATAAGAGATTCATCCTCATTAGCTGTATTGGGAGCACTGCAGATGACATCGCACTGAGGAGTCAGTGACCTTGAACAGACCATGTTCCTCACCCTCAGAGCTGGAGCAGCCTGTACAGAGGAATGAGCAGCTCCTCCCTCCAGTACTTGAAGGGGCCTACAGGAAAGCTGGGGAGGAACGGTTTACAAGGGTGTGTAATGATAGGACAAGGGGCAATGGTTTTAAAATAGAGCAGTGTGCAATCAGACTAGACATTAAGAAGTTCTTTGCTATGAGGGTGGTGAAACACTGGCCCCAGGTTGCCCAGAGAGGTAGTGGAGGCTCCATCCCTGAAGACCTTCAACATCAGGCTGGATGGGGCTCTGAGCAACCTGATCTAGTTAAAGATGTCCCTGCTCTCTGCAGGGAGGTCGGGCTCCGTGACCTTTAAAGGTCCCTTCAAACCCAAGGCATTTTATGATTTTATGACAAGCTACTGGCATGCCCCACGCCAGCCAGTGCTACACTGGCAGATGTTAAAAGAGATGACATCCCAGCCCCCCAGGATACTTTCTGTTAACTGAATAGTTCACTAATGTAATCTGTTATTTGAAGGATCTTTGGGAAGAGTAAAGTCTAAGTGGATCAAGGTGCGCAACACAGTCATCTGGAGACTGCTGTGCTTGGCAGAGTTGGGAATCCACATCACAGTTAACCTGTGCCCAGCGTGGCTTCAGGCTGAGCTGTGCTGCACAGATCCTTTGCTGCAGGACAATCTGAGCCGGTTGGTTGCACCTGCAGGCAGCTCCCACGCACTCAGAACCAGCGATTACCCCATGTGCAGGGCCTCACCTTTATCTAGCCATGCAGAAAGGAGCTCTTATGTGAACATCCATTCTGTCTGACAGTACCAATGATGAACGAGTTGTTTTCTATAAGAAAATTATATGTAACAGCTCGAATGACCAAAATGGGGAACAATTCTCTGTGGATGTACAGTAGGGAATTCCATCTGCAGTCTGTCTGATGCTGCATGTATGCAGAGTGCCCAGCATCTAAAGGGATGTAAGATTTATTTGCTATCTATACTCCTCTCTTTACTCTCACTTATTTAAATAGCTGCTTTATTAAACCATTTGTTGCCTGGACCTCCTTACTGAATGTCCTGGTTTGAGCTAAATAGAATCAGTTCTGTTCAGTGATTTTTAATTCTCAGCTGGCCCAGCCCTAACCCACGACACTGAGATCGAGAAAGAACTCGCACGCACCATCTCTCTCTTACTTCAAACACAAAGTGCAGAGCAGTAGAGAATTCAGAGACCAGGATTTTGTTCAAGAAAGGATTTGAAAAATAGGACAAGGACAATATGTTGATGTGAAACCGTACATTGGAGAAATTAGTCAAAGATTAGTGGCATTATAAACCAGAAAGTATCATCAAGCTTCAACATCATGCAAAACCCAGCTTAATTTTGGACAAGAGATTTTTGCTTTTTGGATTGGTACCAGAGGAGGAAAAAAACAGTGTTCAGAGTAGAGTAGGACAAATTTCTTAATTTAGCAAAACATGTTAGTAACTTGTAACACAGCCAAAGGTACAGGAAGAACTTCATCCCTTACAGGCCTGGCACTCTGCAAATGGAGACGAAAAGATCGAGCTGAGAAAAAAATTACAGGGAATGCAAGAAGGAGCTTATTTCAGCATAAACAGGGAAAAGCCTGAGATGACAACTGCGTCTGCTATTTGGCTGCAAGTCACAAACTGAGATACTACAGAGCACTCCCAATACTTGTTGCTGCATGAACAGGAAGCCAGTACACCTAACACAAGCACTCTGCGCTTGCAGTCCTAACCGAACACTGGTTTAGAACAGACTAACAAACTAGCAGAAAAAAAGAAGGAAGAGTTTCAATGTTTCTAGATTTAATAGCAAATTATTACTAAATCCTTGGCTTAAGGATAAATCAGAAGAAAGTAGAGGTTATCAATACAGCCTCCCAATCACCACAAACCATAAGAACCATGTCTTGGGGGTACGCGGTTATGATCACCAAGTGGAGCAGGAGCGCGATTACATATCTGAATCTTGGTGACAAATGCTGTGATCAAATGGAAAGTTAAAGTGATCCAGAACCACCTGTGGTTTATGATTCTATACTGAACAAATGGATTATCGTTTTATTTAAGGATCACATAAAATTACACATCAAGAAGGTTTACTAAGTATCACCTGATACTTTTTTTCCCCAAAGAAATCAACAGAGAACCCAATGATTACTAAATAGTCTTTCAAAGTTGTAAAAAATGAGCTTGTTTCTAAGAGTTGTATTTGATAGCCTGAAGTAGGCACACATATAAAGAAAATGGTGAAATGATATTAAAATTTTCAACAAATTAAACACATTAAAAATATTTTCAGCATATATAAAATTATATATATATAAAATTATTTTCTGTAACTATTCTCTTGCAGAAAAACACTGTCATTAACTACTTATGAGATGGGCATCTACAGTAGTAAAAAATGCCCAGAAATACATGACTTCATTCAGTCCATACAGGCAGAAGAATCTTCCCCTTGACTTCAGGTCAAGTATGGACTTCAAGTCCATACTTCACGTATGGACTGGTAATTTTATTATTAAATAATCTATCATTTTTTAAATGCTGTTTTAAATATAGTGGATTACTATTTATACTAATTAGAAAAGAATACCTAGAACTTACTTCAGTAAAAAAAAATAAATAAACTTCACTGCAGATTACTCTGCAACCAGCAGCTGCATTCGAGTCCTCATCAAACCTCAACAATCCAGTGAGGAAAAATCTGATAAGGTTCCAGTAGGGACCTGTATCACTACTGACAGCAAGCTTGCCTCTTACCTCCAACTGCCTGCACAGACAATGAAACAGAACTTCCAGACCCACCATAATCACACCACCTGCAAACACCAGTGAGCTTTTTGCATTGTGCATTTATTGCTGGTTTATACTCTCTGCTACACTGGGCTGCGAGAACTGCAACACCCTATGAAGTTCTGAACCGATCGTGTTGAGGCTGCTCTAAATTCCTTTATGCCACTGTTATGCTGAACAATTGTAACTGTTTGAATTAAATGGCCACTGCATTAATATGTTCTCCAAACAGCCAATAGTCCTATCCAACACCTAAATATTTGTCAAATACAGTTGTATATTTCTAACAGCAGTTGTAAATTACTTTCTCCTGTTACTGAAATGCAAAGTAGGATGAGGAATTGATAATAATGCTTCCAACCTTTTCTAGTGTTCCATAAAAATACTTTTTAGACTCTTTCTGTTGATTTGTCATCTGAAACACTGTAAGATAACCAAATTTCCAGGAGGTAGAATATATTAGTAAAGGAAACTCAGTGGGCAGCTATAAGAGACTGTTAAATGTTTGTTTCAACCTTGCTGAAATCCCCCATGAAGAAACTTCAAGGCTGCTGTTTCCAAGCTCACACCACTGATAAGCCGTGGGGCTCAGCTCGACTATTGATAAGTCCTAAACAATAACTTCAGGGCCCAGCTCAACCCCTGATAAGGCAGCTGTCTTGCAAGTACTAAAGCCCAACGGTGTCCAAGTTGTCCAGTCATACTACATGTGGGCCCTGTGGACACCTATGCATGCTCCACCAACAGAGGTGATGCTGGGGGGGGGTGAAGATCGCTCCTGTTGACCCTCATACTTATGTGCTAAACAGGAGGAGGGTAGGCAAAGCAGCTCTTGGGACACTATATAATGCCACCGTGAACAACTACTCTTCAAAGATCTTCCCCACCGAATTGAAGCAGGCGAACCTGCGAGACATCGCTGGATCTGTGGTGGTAGCTATGCTTCTTGCTATCTTAAACATTTTACTGCTTCACTCTCTCATTTCCTTATCTTTCTTTTCTATTGCTCTCTAGTGGTTGTTAGTCAATAAAAGGTTGTCCTGTTGTGACACCTGACACTGTTTGTGTCTTAATTTCACTTCTGGGATCAAAACAAATCACCTTGACTCTAACGTCTATCAGGAATAAGCGGGTCAAGACAGCAGCAGCACCAGCAGAGAAGGCAGGCACACAAAAGATGACACCTCTCTTAGAAAGTTATTTTACAGATTTCTTTGCAGTAGCCCACACCTGAAGAACAAAAAGCACTGTGTTAACTTGAGAAGAAAGGAAGACTATCCTTCAATCACACTATTTCAGCTCTGCCTAATAAAATTTTTTGGGAAAAAAAAAAGGAACACCAAACTGAAAAAAACGTATTTTTGACAGAAACACAGGTCACTAAAGTGTAACATCTTTTACAGAAGAGATCTAGTCATTTTTTGCATCAGTTTAAGACAGTGCTGATCTAGGTAATAAGCTGTCATTCTATGGAAGAACTTGGCATACGCTAACCCTGAAGCAACTACCATTCTCAGCTCAGGCTCTTGGCCCAAGTTCCCTAATCAAAAATTAAAGTAATTTGCTGAATGAAACTCAAACAGCTGAAGCAGCCCCATGTACTCCACTCTGCTGACTCTATTACTAGAGCAGTAACATCTGAAAGAGGGGCAATAACAAAAGCCTGGGAGCTGCCTCAAAGCGCAGCAGTTGTTTGCTTCGTGAAGGTGATTCAAAGCCTTGACTAAATGGTATGTATTTTTCATTATTTTCCATAACTGAACAACCAAATAAGGACATTTATTTTTTTGCAAAGCAGAGAAAATATTCAAAGCTACTTGTTTTTGCTGACAAAACATGTACCTCGAATTCTGCAGTAAGATTTATTATAAAATATTAAAATAAATAAATTGACATATCAAGCAATAAAACTGAAATCCACTAGCTCTTGAAAGAAAATGTGCTCAGTATAATACCCTGAGCTTTATTCACTAGAATTCTGGATGAACATCAAAACCTATATTTATAAATCCTTACACAGCACTGGATCTTAAATCACTTTGGAAAGAAAGGCGGTATTCTATTTCCAGGAAAAAAAAATGTAGCCTTCATTTATGAAGGTTTCTTAAATTAGGAAAGATATAAACGCAGTTGTAGTTAGCTTCTCTGTATTAATGCAGACATGCTTAGCATAACTGATTTCTTAATTTTGTGAATAAATACTATAACAGGAATATCTTAGTTTTCACAGGGAAGAATTAATTTATAATTGATAATAAAAATTGTGCAGTTTTGCCTGTTGTAAAATTAACTTAAACACTGATTTTTTTTAAATTGCCATAGACCACAAATATTTCCTGTATTTTAATTTATAATTGATAATAAAAATTGTGCAGTTTTGCCTGTTGTAAAATTAACTTAAACACTGATTTTTTTTTAAATTGCCACAGACCACAAATATTTCTTGTATTTTAACAAATATTTACTTGAGAATTAACTATGCAAAAGATTCAGATAATATGAATATGAAAATATGCATTAAAAATGTAATTACAAATGTCTCTTTGATTAGTATGGATCTGTTCTCAAAGCAGTCTTAATCCATCTTTCTCTTAAGATCTAGCAGATTTTAAACCGGAACTGGATAGAGCGCATCAGTGAGATAATAGACCTTTCACTGAGATTAAATGTATTTAAAGCACTTAGATTTACTAATTTTCTGCTTATTGAGGCCTAATTTATGTTACTGTAAATCTGAAATAACTCTGCTGATGTCAAATGGTATTATATAGGTTTCATACCAACATGAAGAGTAGCAGAATCAATCCATAAGCTCGCTCTAGATCTGCTTCATCATTAGTATGTTGTGGGTGGGACTTAAAGATAATTTCTTGCAGAAAAGCAAATTATTTGAATTACAAAGCATTCATTTTCACAGCACTATTTCCATCTGCTTAGCTCCTCTGGAGGGTTAGTTCTGTTTGACACATCATTATATTTTTAGTTATAATCTTTTATTAACACCAAACAAGTATGTTGACAGTGCAAAACATTTTCTTTCATGAGCAGTAAAAGATAAGCAAACACTATTTAGGAAATAGAAAAAGTGTATGACAGAGCTGAGGTAACAGAAATTATAGGTTACATTGAACATAAATACTGTCATAAGCATTAGATCAAAGTCTTGTTTCTAATTAATCCATTCCATTTGAATGTTTCCCTAAGTAACACTGTTGGGTTGTTACATGTTGCTAGCAGTATTTTTATCCCAACTCTCCTGTGTCTTTCACTGCAGTAAGCCACATTTCTTCAGGGCTCAATTCTGTGGTCTTCACTCAATCTAAATTCCCAGTTCAGTCTGGGGGCAGGATTTGCTTGAACAAGGACAAAAGAATTTAGTCTCTAGTGTACAGTTATATCTATACACTCAAAGTCCAAATGCACTTTATTTTACCAGAGTCTACAATTTAATATCGAGCAGAATAGTCTTAAATTCTACTCCACTTCAAGGTTCTGAACTTTGTATGATAAGTTTCTTCAGCTTCCTTTTTCCATTAAAATTGCCACCAATAAGACAGGTATAATAATGAGCATTAAGTTCCTCTGACAGATAATTTGATGAAAGGCTCTGCATACCTGTTGTAGGTCAGATGCTGAGAGAGAAATCTCTCACACAGTATAAGGCTCAGACCGCCCACTTAACGTTTTCCTTTTTATGTGACTAGGAAGGGCTTCCAGAGGAAAATCTGCCTGCGTAATTTGGAGTCAGTCCCAAAGTGCTTAAAAGACTAGTGTTAAGCTGGAGCCAAAGCACAAGTTAGTCCCCATGAGCCCATGACACTGGCGGTGTGGAGAAGGGGCACACAACTACCTTTGCTTCTCACTTTCCAGCTCTAACAGGCAGACAAGAATGACACGCTGTATGCAAAAAAAAATGTTATTAGGTTATTTTTCAAGGTCTCACACATACTTCAAACTCCACTGCCTGGCATATTCTATACAAGTTACAACATCTACCCTGCATATCAGAGAAGTGTCATGTCTCAGCTTCTCCAAGTCAAATAGGATACAGCACAACTCACGTTGTTCAGTTCCAAATATTTAACTGGGAAACAAATTAGCCATCTGTACGAACACATGCAATTATCCTATCCCAACAGAACTGTGCTATGTACTTACATTCACACATAATGTCCTCTAAATCTACTGCCTTTTGGAATATAAACTTCTAAATAGTATTTGAAAGACTGCCTAGAATTCAATGTAATTCTGCCCCAGTACTCGCCTCGAGCCCTGTGTGCAGTGCTGGGCCCCTCACTGCAAGAGAGACCTTGAGGGGCTGGAGCGGGTCCAGAGGAGAGCAACGGGGCTGGGGGAGGGACTGGAGGGAAAGTCCTGTGAGGAGAGGCTGAGGGACCTGGGGGGGGTTAGCCTGGAGAAGAGGACCCGCAGGGGGTACCCTATCCCTCTCTACAGCTACCTGAAGGGAGGGTGTAGTCAGGTGGAGGTTCAGCAACTAATGCCAGGACGAGAGGGCACAGCCAGAAACATGTGTCGGGGAGGGTTAGGTTGGATCTCAGGAAGCATTTCCTCATGGAGAGGGTGCTCAGGCACTGGGATGCACTGCCCAGGGAAGTGGTGGAGTCACCGTCCCTGGAGGTGTTTAAGGAGAGGCTGGATGTGGCACTTAGTGCCGTGGTCTGGCCGATGTGGTGGTGTTGGGACATAGGTCGGGTGATCTCAGAGCTCTTTTCCAGCCTCAACAATTCTGTTATTCCGTCACTAAAGCAAAAACTAATTATCACACATAATGCCTGCATTTTTACGTAACAAAGCTAAAATACACATTTACAAATATGGATTTACTGCTAGAGCATAAAAAGTTTTCTGAAGGGCTGGAAAATGTGAACTTTTATCCCAAATAGCACTGTTCTGCAGGTTCCTAGCACCCATCTTTAGATACCAGTAGCATATGCCTTTAGCAAAATGTTCCTTTTACCTGAATCTAATGCACATTAGGGGGCCGGTTAGCTCAGTCAGTTGAGCGTGGCGCTAACAACGCTAAGGATGCGGGTTCGATTCCCGCTCGGTCCCCATGTGTTGCCTGATCTAGTCGAGAGGTGGCGTCCCTGGTGACAGGGAGGCTGTATTAAATGATCTCTAAGGTCCCTTCCAGCTTAGGCCATTCTGTGATTCACGTTTGTTGAGAGGAACATGGTGAAGTCACGCTTGAGCTAAATTTAGATCATGTATACCATAATCCAAAATCTGGGTCACGGATGACTTTAAAAGCAGTCATCAGAATCCCTTTTTTACCCTGCATCTGGCTTTTATACCACTGTTTACTTTTTCCTCTGTGACTCAAAACAATTAAAAAAACCTCTCATATATCCATTTATGTCATATATTCCATTTTGCTAACCTACTTTTCCTAAATATTTTCTTTCACATGCATCTCAATTTTTAACACCTTCATTCCACCATCCTCCAAAATACTCAATTTGCTTTCATTTTTCGGTTGTACAGTTGTTCTCATTATTGTATGTATTTTTCCTTCCCAAATCCCTCCAATTCTTTGAAGTTACTACTGAGTAAAACCTTTAAAAAGTAGCTCATATAATGTGTCGGCATGTCATAAAAAAAATAGCTGTGTCCTGGCTTACTTGCTTCTTGTTTCTCTAAACCTAAACACAAAATTATTTGATTAGAAGAAAACAAAAAAGCTTTGATCAAGAAAAATAAATTTGATCCAAACTGATTTAATTAGATGAGGGTTAGTACACTCCTTCAATGTGTAACTTCCCTAATGGGTTAACGCCCCCAAAATCTTTAATTAAATTCTGGAACTTAACATTGCCTGCATTATAGCGGTAAGAATTCAAACATAATGACTTAGGTTTTGGAAGTGAAAATTGACATTTCTTACCTTTCGTTCTTGTAAGAATAAATATTCTAAAATGAGGCTGGACCATACATGTGTGCAGTTTACGTATCACAGGTACTAAAGCGACTGCTGCACATACAAAAACTTCTAGTCAAGCAGTAGGGGATGCTAATGAATAAAAAGCAACCTCTCTACATTTCTAATGGATACATTTTTCCAATCTGATTGCTGCTTATGTATCTTTAATAATGATTTATTTTTCAAGACTCCAGTCATGACATCACTCTCTGCATCTAAGCCCTGAAAGAGTTGAGACCATGAATTCCTATGTGAATTCCTACTTAGAGCTTAACTACTGTAAACTATTTCTAACCCACATAAAAGCCAATTAAGAGGCTGCCTGAGTAGCCATATTTAATATAAATAATATCAATAGCTCATATTCTCTCAGCATGATTCAGTTTAAACACTTAAAATATGAACAACCATAGATAATTTTTGCAATACTCATGAGGAAGGATAAAGTTGTTTATAAGAGGACTTCTTCAAGTTCTAAAAAGTTACATTTACAATAAACTGTATTATTCTAAGCCACAGACATCTCACTTTTCACATAAACAACTAAAGATCTGTCAAACTGGATGACTCTGAATTATGATATTCATTCATTAATCACTGTATGAGAAGATGTTTTACTGCAAAAAAAAAACCCCAATGATGTAAAAAAAAATTCAAAATGGCAATTACTGAAATTAACCATAAAAATTATTTCAATGTTCCTATAAGTTTAAGAAATTCCAAGGAAATATATACCTTTGTACATGTTAGTATTGTGTAATAACATGCCGATACATATTTCTTATCCTGTGGAAAGATTTAAAATAATACTTTGCTTAGGTTCTAGGCTCTAGGTTCGGACAATTTTGTCCCGTAAATGAATCTATTAGTTGCACTGCTGCAGAGAACACTTTCAGCCATTTAATTTCTCCAGTCCATCACAAAGATGACTGTCTTTTAGCATTACCGGATTTCCAGATTTCCTCTAAAACAACCTGTCTGTGCACAACTATAAAGTGGTCAGGATAGCAGAGAGCTGAGCTAGGATTATCTGCCTAAACCCCCTAGCTCCAGATATTCTGGTCATCTGGAACACTGTAATAACATATTTAAATCCGAACATAGATGCTTTCAGAAGCCACCATTTCAATAGGTATAATGGTAATTCATGAAGTAAAGGCTGTGTCTTTGCAAAACAGTTCCTTTCAACTCACAGCACATACACTGATGAGCAGGCAAACACAGAATAAACACGAGCCTTGAGGACGCTACACTCTCTGTCAAGGAGCATGGGAGGAGCTGACAGGGATGGATGTACGTTTTTATTGAGCTTAGTGTGTTCCTGAAAGCCTCCTGAACTCCAGAGATGCCCTCTCCTGTGCTGGCTCACAGATCCTCACACACTGAGGGCAGTTTGGCTGCCGGCACAGAGATACTCATTCCACCCAAGTGCTGATGCTGCTGAGCACAACCACAGCTAAAAAGATAACATGCCTATATTTCATCAGAGGCTCCTGCTGCAATGGAGTAATACCTTCATCCAGGATTGGAAAAGCAGCATTAAACATGACCTGGTACTTGAGTTCCAGCCTTCTAAAACATGGATATTTTTTTTTTCCTTTAGAAATTACTGTATCTAGTTTTATATAGGAAAAAATTATACTTACTTACCATCTTTCTGTCAACTATTAAGACAGTGACATACAAGCTCTCAAGTCTGTGTATATGTTCGTGTTTTACGGAGTGGATCCGAAATACAATGAAGAATTTATACTTTGCCAAAATAGATTGTTTAATCAAGCATTCTCAGCAATGAAAATTCTAATTAAAATGTAACCTGGGGTGACTTTACCAGTCTAATGGGAACTAATCCCTGTTTTAAGTAAATTAACTCTCTGGTCTTAATTTGCTCAGATTTCCTTTACAGCATCCTTATT